>NC_074714.1:50395134-50695134 GCF_947242115.1 Biomphalaria glabrata
TGTTCATACAAGGGTTAGTTGAAAAACGCGATTGTTTTCATTTTCACAATAGCGTAGTAATATCTATTTATAGAATGTATGTACAGTTGTGATACGTCTGTTAATTTATAGATCTAATTATAATTATATCCTGTGTGGAATGACGAAAACTAACGGATCTTCTTAATATAAAAATGTAAATTTTAGAAGATATAATCCAATAAATTATGTAATAATTATGGGATTGGAAGTTTTGCATGTTATTTGTATATCTTTTACAGATCTAGATCATAAATTATTATGATAGATGTAGACAGAAATCTATATTATATTCTAAATCTGTAAAATGTATAGATTCTACAAATTCTAGAGATGCAGATATTGAATCTATTCTAGGCAGATATCTATAACTTATTAATATCATGATCAATCTAGACTGAAATTTTAAAATGTAGATCTAGATCTTTGTCGATTTAAGTCTTAGATATACTTCTAAATAGATACAGATTTAGGTAGTATGTGATTGTATAGGGATGTTAAGCGGCAACTTTATGTCATCTCTAAGGTTGAAGTCTGCTCTTGTATTTCTATAAATAGGCAGACTAACAGTGTTTTTGAAATATTTAGAGTTTTAGACACATTCGTTTTAAGACAGACCAGTTTATTAATAAATGTTCTATCTTATACCATCTCATTCTTGGACGAACACTTAGTGTTTACTATAAAGACTTGGCTACAATTTATCGACATGCAACTATTAGATTAGATCTTGGTCTCGACCTGTTTGTAAGTCTGATTCATTGGTCTATACACCGTTGGTCGGGTATGAGTAATACATAAACACGCTTCGAATAGAGACTTAGAATTGGTTCATGCTAGCCGATTGGTTTTTGTTTGTCGCTCACAATATCTGGGATAGGCCTCCGTGTGACATTTAACTTGTTCAACTTCCCGAGCTAGTTGAGTTGGGGAAAAGGGAGGGGGGGGGCAATGTTTACATTTTGGTTAATGGTGTTTATGTGTTTGGGGGGGGGGGGCAGGTTGTTGCACACACATAAACATATATTCAGTAAACTGTCGGGGAAGTTTAGATCTACTTCTCCCCATAGACAGCACGAGAACTGTTTTACATATACATATATTTTACATATACATATATTCCCATATACTACGTAAGAAACATCTTCAATCTACTTATTATTCTCATAGCCTACATGGGAAAGGTCTTCAATCTACTTATTATTCGTTGGTTAGAATTAGTTCTACATCTAGGAAATAAATCTAGAATTTAAATACAGTCATACAATTTACAGTCACACATACATATGTATATACGCTCGTCTGTATAACAAAAGACAGTTTAGATTGGTATTGCACTGTATTGTGGGTGTGGTAGTTCATGCCTCTTCTCGTCTAGGTAGCCCCAAATACTGTTGTCATGGAGACGCACAAAGAATGGTGGCTACATTTCCCTCTTTGTACTCGTGTCCCTCATGTGGCGAGAGTTGAGCCAAGTTGGTTGTGGAGACAAGTGACACTACGGGGGATCAGTCATTTGTCATTAAAACCCCTTTGTGTGTGTGTGTGTGTACGCTGGCATATCGCACAAGTAGAATTAGTATGTTCTATACCACAAAAAAAAAAAAAAAAACTACCCGACTATATACTATTTGTGTGCCAATAGACAGGTCAGAAAGTGGTCAATCTTTCAATAAACAAAATTAGATTCTAATAATATGAGACTAAAATACCTTTATAAAGTAATGTCTATTTGAACAAAAAGTGTTTTGGTGCTTAAAACTGTTGAGTAGGAAAACGGTGACGATGATGCCAATCTAACCATTTTTGTGTGCTCAGTTCTTTAATATCTAAAGTTCGATTATTTTGAAAGTTCATCTGGGCGGCCCCCTTAGTAAAGTAAGTAAAGTTTCCCTTTCAGACCTTGTGGTCTATAGGGCAGATGATGTAAAGGTCATCTGATTCTGTGGCCTACGGTTAACGAGGGTGTCATGTGGCCAGCACAACGACCAACCGCTTTTACTTTTCCCCAACTAATGTCAGGTACTCATTAGAGCTGGGTGGACTCAGAGGCGCCCAAAGATCCCGAAATTAAAAATCCCAGTCTTCACCAGCATTCGAACCGGTCTCCGGTTCGGAATCCAAGCGCTTTACCGCTCAGCCACCGCGCCTGGTATATTGTTATATATATATATATATATATATATATATATATATACTGTGCTTTTTTGTAAAAACAAATAGGTGCGGTACTCAGTGATTAGGTGCCGGTACTCAGTAGTTGATTGTCTAACTTTTAACTACTGAAAATTAATAATGTAAGTTAAAATACAAGAAAAGCAATACTTTTTTTCAAAAGGTGCCGGTACGCCGTACGGTGCGCACCGTCACAAAAAAAAAGCCCTATATATATATATATATATATATATGTTGTTTTTTTTAAGAGTTTGTCCCCGAACAGAAGTTATTCTATCAGGTAGTCATTTCCATTTGTTGAGGGGGGGGGGGGGCTTGAGTGTCTTGCCTCACCTGCTGTCAGTAAGTCTAGTCTACACACCTTTACTCCACACCTTTGAAGGGATGACCTCATCTCCCCTCCTAGCCCCACCGTGTGGATTTCACGTTTGAGTTTTTTGATCTTTCCCGTAGACTATTTTTAGAGAGATATCAATCACACTCCCCCCCACACACGCACGCACACCTCCTTGTTAACAATTCATCTCGTCTCATCGGTCTTTTTTTTTAACCGCTTTTTTCCCCTTATATATTACATTATTTTATAGAGATAATAAAGATCTAGATCTGGACCTATTTTTTCCGACTCGTATAAAACCATAAAGCGTACACCTGAAGGTTCCTACGGAACTGAAAACATATCGCTTATATAGACAAATACTCTCTGCATCTTAGTCTTTGTGCTTACAAAGTAGACAAATATCCTGTGTATCCTGGCGCTTATAAATGAGGAAAGTATCCTGTATCAGATTAAACCAAATATCTAATGTAATTTATTAGAACATTTCGTACTTTAGGAAACCAGAATCCATACCAACGGCAGTGGCAAACCGACCTTTGTGCCGTCTGCTAGCTCTCTTGACACCGTCATCCTCTGACGTCATTAGCTTTTGCGAAAATATTCACACCGTGCTGCACCGTTTAAATGAAGAAGAGATGTTCTTCAAAGGGGGGCAACTTTGGCGTGATTCTACTGCAATAGGAATTGATATCACGTTGGAAGCAAATGGTGTGTTTGCGTGTGGGCCACTATTCAATGGATGCGTGCTGAAACGTTTTGAGAATGCTTAGATGTTAACACATGTCACAGAGATATGGGCACAATAATTGAAAGTGGCCTTTCTCTAGGGTAACCGTGTATGGGCGCCTGTTTGATTGACCAGATGTTGCAGACTTGAATTGCAGGCCGACGATCTACGTGCCCTTAACAATTCTTTGAAAATGAAACTCTCGAGATGAAAATGGGGGGGGGGGGCGATCTTGTATAATATTTTTAGTAACCAACGGTAGCACACCTGTGTAGGATGGCAATCTGTTCGCAGTCCAGGTAATTACCTATAATAACAGGCACTTTAAGCATATAAAGCGGTGGGCGTAGATTTGAATGAAAAAAAAAATGGGGGGGGGGGGGTCAGTGGTGGTTGTCGGTCAAAAGTTCAGGCGGTACTGGGTGAGTCATTCAATTATACCGCACTCGCCCCCCTCCCCATCCCGGCACTAGACTGAGGGTCAGAAGTTTATGTTTGCTATTATTTTAAACTGTTTGCTGACCCACTGTCAGTGTTGATGACATGTCTGGATTCCCTTGCTGATAACATGGCACTGCTTCTCTTCTGGACTTGTTAGTATCTTCGACACGACATGGCCTAAATTGTGCCGATGTGCCTCAAATCAAAATCAATCATCTTCGAATTTTTTTTACACTTCATCCCCACCCCCTCTCCGGGCATAGGCAGACTTCTTTAACTCATTTACTACTGCATCTATACTCTACGTCGCTCACTCCACAGTGTAGATACTTCAGCTGACATAGCAGTCAAAGGGTTAATACATTGATTACTACCTTTTAATAGTTGTTAATTGGTCAATGCGGGAAACCAGGGCGTTAATGAAACGTTGCTTATATTGATATTAGCTCAAACACAGGTTATTTTATTTTGTAGGAAATTTAAATATAAGAAACGTAGCTTCCTTCAGACAGATACGATTGAAGTAGCATATTAGATCTATCTACAACAAAGTAGGATTGGAACCCGGGTCTTTCCGTTGCGCCCTTTGATCTCAATAAAACTTGTCAGTAACGAATGTTGTTCAATATGGCCCTGCTGGAATGCAGGACTATATTATATTGCACAAAATGATACAAAAGCTCATAGCGTGTGTGTGTGTGTTCGCCTACGTGGTCCCAGTGTAATATGACGTAACTGAATTATATGTCTGATCACGTGATTGTCCTGCTCGTCTGGCGGTGTGACTCCCAGGTGATATAATAAATGTCGCCACATGGAGTAGCGGCTGGCTTGCAGGTAACCCCTCCTACGTGACTTGGGCAAGCCATGGCTACTTGTTCGACGTTCAAGTTACCGGACTGTACGTGACTCTGTGCTGTCTTGGTTCATTGCTGGTCGAAGTTGAAGTTTTCGTATAGTCACAGCACGGGCGGCTTTGGCAGTCTGACGTCATCTTTGGGAAATAGCGCCGTAGTAACAAATGTGATTGTCTCTTGTTATGTCATTCTTGCAGGCGTCTCATTTTTTAGTTACATGTTTTCGACATAGAACCGTGAGAAATAAATTATTACTAAATATACTAAAACCCCCCCCCCCCGGCCATAATGAAGTTTGAATGGTTGAATGATGGGTCAAAAGTTTGTAAGTCATAATGAACCTTGTACACATATATACTGGCTCTGTTTAGATATGCAAAATATGTATCCGATTCTTTTCCTATTTCAGTTGATATTCAAAATATTTATCCCTTTATGTTCTGTCTGTAAGTTCAAATTACTAGGGCATTGAAACATTTAAAAAAACAAACTTGTTGATCCAGGTTCCACCCCAGGCTATGAAACATGTCTAGTTAAGTTCACATTTTTTGTACCTACATTTTAAATAAAACGTCTGACGTCACTGTCTGTCTTCACACACACACTGTAGGTATTTATTTTCCACTTGTTCCAAATGTGGTTTCTGACGTGTACTATTGAAATTTTTACTTCTTTGTTTTCACGATGTCATTCAATAGTCATTGTGTTTCCGAACGACATAAGTCGCAGAAAAAAATCGAATGGACACGGTGCCGTATACAAATGTTGGACAGTTTCACTGTCAACTATAAACAATGTCAAGGACGCTAGGTTGAGCTGCAATGTTGCCAACTAAACAAAAGCTACAACCGGAAGAATTTGTGCCGTGCTAAAATGTGCACACAAATTATGATCTAACATATAAAAAAAAACAGCTAGCTTATCAACATTCTCTTTATTCTGTACACCGGATACACCAAATAAGCTTGCAAGTTATGGATTCGCCGCCATGTCTGAAAATCTCCACTACTGTAAGCTTGCGATGCATTTCAAACTGTGTTTCACAGCCTAGGGGCCAAGTACATTTCCGACAACCGAGCCACAAGCAAGAATCGTGCCCAGTGGAATCTAACCTCTGCGGGTTCGTTATGCATTGTGGGCTAAACTTCGAGAAAACATCCCGTCACGGACCGTTGGTCAGGCTTCACTGATTTAAAACATAGTAAAGTTATAGATTAACAGAGATCACTCATTACAAATGTAGTTAAAACAATCGAGATTTTCGTCCAAGTTAGTTTAAGTCGATGTGCTCTTTAGTTATTTAGTGTGAACCATGAATATATTTTAGTAATTTTATTTGTCTGGCGTGGGTTTAAATCTTAGGTGAATCAAAACGTTACAGTGGAGGTTTTGATCTCGGGTAAGGTGACTTTCTAGCACCAAGTGTTTCCTCTCTTCGCCAGCAGGGGCCACCCGTCCTCCTCTCTTGTTCTCTTTCCGATTTATCTCTGAATGTTTTATAAATAGAACTGATCTCACTTGCTAGTTTGGGTGAAAACAAACATAGATGTAGCCGTGGAGTGTTTACTTACCTGTCTCACCTAGACGAGACGCTCCAGTAACCCATAACTGACTTTTTGACTTATTTTAATTGACCAGGTTTAAGACCAGGGTACTTGATATTTGTTGTAGATTTTACTGGCAACATAAGAATGATACCTGTACTAGATCCTGCTATACTGTGCATGGGGAGTGAGGGTATCGGACTGCCGAGATTGTTTGTTTGTAAAACGTTTTATATGTTTCGGATGTTCCTTCAGAGTTGAAGATAATTACTTCCTAGTCCAAACCTCCCGCAGCACGACGGGGATGGGAGTTTGAACCCTCGACCATCGATAAATCTGAATGACAATCCAGCGCGCAAACCGCACAACCAGGCAGTCATCCACGGATGCCTCAGCTTTGTTGTTTAGCGCTTTGTGGAATTCTAAAGAATAGCGTATGGCTTTTCAGGTGTCACTGATGCTGGACTATCTATGAGTTCTTTGGAACACACAAGGAACTTCCTCTAGATACGCATGGACTTAGCTCACGAGATATTTTCTCACTTGCCAGAAAGCGCTTAAGTTGCACAGTATTCTAGTCCGTTCAGTTTATGGGAAATGTGAGCCTCTAGACCTTGTTACATGATCATAGAGTTTTAGTATTGTGTGTGTGTTTGTTTATACAGTAGTTAGCAGGACTTCACGGGGTCCAGTCGTTTATATGCTAATTAAAATTCTGCTGATTTTTATTTTTTGGAAAGCTATATTATGCCGTGCCAAAAATCCAATACAGAGCTTTATAGTATTTTGTCTGTTCGTCAAATATATGTGTGTGTGTGTGTGTGTGTCGAAAGCGAAAGGAGTCGCTTATCGTGGCTGGGAGTAGTGGATTAATGTTACAGGCCTTAAAATAATAAATTTATCTTACAACATTTGTCCTATCAGATAAAAATCTGGGGGTGGCTAGGGTGTTGAGTCTGGGTATTTGTCGTCACCTTTGGCCTGTTTAATTTGTGTTCTCCCCCCCCCCCAACCACCTGGCTAATCTTCCAGCCGCCCTAGACTGTTGCGGGGAGATAAGATTGGACGGAGGGTTGTGTAGGCGTACAGGCTCAGGTCTTGGACATCTACTGGGCCGGTTTCAAGGAAGAATTTTTTTTAAAATGTCGACTAGTAAACTCGCTGTCAGTCTGTCCCGTCTTGTGATATGTCTCCTTTCTTCTGCTGCAATCTTTTCTCTGATATAGGGGGCGTGATTCTGTTTGCGGTGTAAGACAATTCCGTTATTTCTTTTCTCGTTGTCTTTTTATATTTCTGTTTTGTTTTGTTTTTTTTTAATTTACATTCAAGAGAATGTTTATTTGTGTTTTGATTAACATACAAGTAGAGTGACCTATATTTCAAGATCAGAGTGACCTTAACGTCCGACCAAAACAATAACACTGAAACGAGTTCTGGTCATTATCTACCTTAGGAAAATGATAAGTCAACTGGGTTATCACCTTGTTGCTTCGGTATTATCTGGACAGTACGATGGTCAAGTCCGAGTAACTTAATAAGGATTGCAAACAGAAGATTGCGGCAGGGGTGGGTTGTTGTAAAGTAGAAAATTACGTCACTCGACCACATCCTCAATGTTTGATAAGATTTTGGTTTGACTTCCTACTTTCTACTAAGTGTAGGTAAATCTAGTTCTCAGCTCAAGTCAGACAGGTTCATATTGGATTTTAAGATTTGCTATTAATTCAGACCGTGGTTGACATAGAGTTCCTTTATTAGTGATAGTTTTGGGATATTTCTCTTACTTCAGGAAGACGGGAACAGTGTTTTCTACTTGTGCTCTTTTTGTTAAATCTAGGTTGTTTTTTTTAGCTCTATGAAATCTATGTGCTTGTAAGACTATATTCTTCTGGTTAGATCTATGTTTTTTTATCACTATGAAATCTATGTATTTGTCAGACAACGCTCTTCCTCGTTCTTTGATTCTTTCACCTGGCCAATTGTTTTCACTTTGAGAAAGCGATTCTTTGAGCCGGACATTTGGGCGTAATTCGATCCCCTTCTCCTCGTTATTTTATCAACATCAGAATTAACTCTTTTTATATTGGGTTTCAAGGATTTCAGGTTTGAGTTCTTTGTTCCTCCTTGCGCCCCCACCCTCTCTTTTTTTCATCACAGTTCAACAACAACATCTGCATTTTGCACACACACAAAATAAGACCCCCCCCCCTCCAATCACTCTTTTATTTTATTTTGTAGATATACTGGCAGCCCGCAGAGATAGAAAGTGAACGTTTAGACCTAGACGTTAAGAACTTGGTGCGCCTTATCGGGGGCCCGCGCCACGGCCTCGGGGTCGAGATAGGAACCATCGTTATCTTCCAACCCTTCCGACACTAACATTAGCGAGAGAGACTTTTGAGTTTTTGTACGCTCGGAAGTCTTAAAATCCAGGAGACTAAACTTCCTGTTCATACTCCACCCCGGCCTGCTCAGCGCGGAAACTGCTCTGGTTTGATCTATTAATTATTTTATTTTGTAATAGAATTTGTAAGATTCCATTTCATGGGTAGTAAAAGAAAAGATCAAAGGGTTATGTATAAAATATTAATCTACCCGTACTACTAATAATGAGGCTTGTCTACGAGTCTCTGATTTGTGTGTGTGTCAGTTCAAGTCAAAGGTGTACTCGACAGACTTCACTTCTGCTGTGTTGATACTATCAACCAAACTAGTGGAGATTTAATCTAAACAATGTCAAGGACGCTAAAATTGAACTTCCAAAATGGCGGTGAAAAAAAAATGTCGAACTACGTAACATAAAACAAAAACATAAGCCTATTTACATTTCCTTTTAGTTTGTACACATGATACACCAAAAAAGCTGGCTATATCTAGTGACTTGGCAGAATTTAGGTCATTGGTTAATATGCATGACGCGTAGGACGTAATCATCTTTTTTGAAGTAACGTCTGTATTATATAAGAAGAAGAAGAAAAAATGATGCACAAATTAAATCAAGTTGAACATGCCTACTATATAACGTTCTGTTTGGTGCGATATGGGCTTTAATTTGGCTCATTGTATGATCGAGTATGCACAGACCTATGTTTGAGCGTGCGCTTGATTTGCAATGGCGTTTAGCATAAAATGTTATCAATAGACCGCTCCATCGTTTTGGTCTAGATCAGTGGTTCCCAAACTTTTTTGTCTCGTAGACCCCTTGGAACTCTTTGTAGACCCCTGGGGGGTCTATATAGACCACTTTGGGAATCACTGGTCTAGATCAAGAGTGCGTTGATGGCATTGTGGAAACGAGATAGTCGGCGGCAGAGCAACGAGTGACGTAAGAATACCCGGTAACGAACGAGCCCCCCAGCTATGAGTTACGTACTACGAACCTTCGACCTAATGCCCTCACCTTATGTTGTGTCCTGGCTGCCTGTACAGAGATAACAGTTACACACACACACACACATTTCTTATCCTATCCTCCTGCTTGGGGTAGGTTTCTAATACATTCATATCTGGACCTCTGATACAGGGGCTGGGGGGATGGTTGTTGGGGGGGGGGGAACCTCAGAGGGTTGGGGGGTGAAGGGTAAATACAGTTTTAGCGGCTGTTTCAGTTGTTTCCCCCCAGACACATAGCAGCACCCCTAGCAGACGGATGGTGGGTAGTTTAGACGTATGTGGGCAGAGCTTCTTTTATCCTTTCGTTTGTTATTGTTTAGTATCTCTTCAAACTCGATAAAGTGCCCCACCTCCCTCACGTTTTATGGCCAACGACTCGATGATGTCACATTAAAACTTTGAATAATAATAATAAAAAAAAACTTGTTTCGCTACTAAAGATCTGGACCTAGAATTTACTTGTGTGTGTTATGAAACATGTCCTAGAATTTACTCATGTATGTGTATTGAAATATCTCCCAGAATTTATTTGTGTGTGTAATGATATGTCCTAGAATCGACTTGGGTCTGTAATGAAATATGTCCTGGGATTGACTGGTGTGTGTAATGAAATATGTCTTAGAATTGACTTGTATGTAATGAAGTATGTCCTAGGATTGACTGTTGTGTGTAATGAAATATGTCCTAGGACTGACTGGTGTCTGTAATGAAATATGTCTTAGAATTGACTGGTGTCTGTAATGAAATATGTCCTAGGATTGACTGATGTCTGTAATGAAATATGTCCTAGAATTGACTGGTGTATGTAATGAAATATGTCCAAAAGGTGTGGCGTTGAAGAAAACTAGGACTTTCGTTTCTAGTCTATTTTTTTTATAGGCCTTCGTGCTATAATGGGCGGGATTAGTTCAGATTTAGATTTTGCTTTGCTACTTTTGCATTTTGTGCTATCCCAGTCACATGCTCATTTTGGCTTGACATGTCACGCCATTTCCGACAGCCTCTCGCCAGAAACCTCGTTAGAAGATGTTCACGTCGTCCTGAGGACTCCTCTCTCCAGATGAGTGTGTGTGCAGTTGGTATTTGCATGAAGACGACACACACACACACACACACACCACCCCTAAGAGAAGCACTGTCCCACTTTATACAAGTACCTAAAGCCAGCAAAGATCTCTGAAAACATTTCAATTTTGGTGACATAATGTTTATCCAGTGGGTAGATGTCTGTCGCCAGTGTCTTTCCGTCTTAAACGAAACCATAGACATGATTACACTGTCTCTCTCTGTCTCGATGCTTCTCAAACAGACGCATATTGCTTCGTGTCTGCTAGCTCTGGGTAAATGAATCCTTGTAGATGACGGGTCAATAGCTTGAGAACCTGAGTTTGAATCTACCGGTACTAGGCATGAGCATTCAGTATATGTTCTGTTCTCGATGTAGCTCTCACTTCCAAGGTGCAGACTTCTATAGTGTCTACACTGTTTCATCAAACCAGTTTCAAATTCTTGACTACTTAGCTTGTTTTCAAAAATGTAAAGCTCTTCGGCTTTCACCTCGTCTTGTGAATGGAATAAATGCGTTTATAAAGTTGCCTTCACTTACTTAATCAATGAAACTATTTTGTACTCATTAACAGAACAAAATTATCTCCACCTACTGTAGGCCTGTCTTGTCTACAGTTTCACTGGAAAAAAGTCACACGTCTTAACTTTAACATCTATAATCATGTATTAAGAACTTTCCCGTTCATTAAGTAACATTTTCAAAGAATTCTATCAATCATTAAACAACTCTATCAATCATTAAACAACTCTATCAATCATTAAACAACTCTATCAATCATTAAACAACTCTATCAATCATTAAACAACTCTATCAATCATTAAACAACTCTATCAATCATTAAACAACTCTATCAATCATTAAACAACTCTATCAATCATTAAACAACTCTATCAATCATTAAACAACTCTATCAATCATTAAACAACTCTATCAATCATTAAACAACTCTTATCAGTCATTAAAAGACAACACGTATTGTTTCAAGAACTCATCCAGGCACCACTGACCTTGTCTCTCGTTATTTCATTGCGCGTCACCTTGAGACCCTGACCAGCCAATGTACGGCGCTAATTACTGTCTAGAGGTGACGCCGACGCAGAGGTCTTAATGGAAATAGGTCTAAATTATTCCAATTCATGCGGCTTCACGCTTCAAGTTTGAGATAGGACGCACGAAGTTATGAACTGGTCTTAGTTCTGATATATAGTCCAGTGATGCAAGCGTTTTCATTCCGAGGGTAGGCTGTTACCCTTGTGTTATTACGTCTATTAGGACTGGGGCGTTACTCAATACGGTATCAACTTGTATTTAAGAGCAACCAGTGTCAACAAAACCATAAAACTTAGAGCCCTTGTATTTGTGTATGTTGTATTTTTTTTTTTGTTTCCTGTGCTTAGTTCATCTAAAACCGAGCACTAGGCCGATCTGCATAAGCACTCAGTCCAACTTGATGTGTTCTAGCTTGGGTGAGCCTTTGTACATGACAGCAGAAACTAATGGCTTCCTTCCTGTCTGAGGCTTTAGAGAACTGGATACAAGGCGAAGTGACCTTACCACTCTAGGCCGTGCAGTTTACTGTAATAGTGTTTATCATGTGTATAGACAACATTCAGATATAGTTTCGTATAGTCTGAATAGCGTTTTCTGTCAAGGATGCCGCGAATGTTGACAGGTTAAACTAGTTGACTTATGAAAAAACATAATATGATTATTTTCTCTATTACTTTGACTCTTTTGTCTTATTGTTTATGTAAGATAACTGGCCTTTTTTCACGTGATCATCTCCTAGCTTTATTCGACGGGGGGGGGGGTCTTAATTTTAATTTATATCCCACAGGAGACCAAACACTCTTGCGTCACACCTGTACTTTAAATAGAATCACTTTGTTATAATCTCGGCATCTTGTTAGGGAAAAAAAATCTTCATGTATATCTTTAGGACAGCGTTTCTCAAAGCATTAGGGGGGTACCCTTTTGTGGCTACACTGGAGCTAGTTAGGAGTATGCGGCATGAAATGGCGGATATAATATATTGATGAATTAAAAAATAATGATTTGATTTTGATGTACATTAGAAAAATTATTTAAAGACTGGGAAAAGGTGTACGATGAATAAGATAATTTTAAGATGGTTTTTATTTAATGAAAGTCTTACAGTAATCCTTATTGAGAAACAAAATAATGGCCTTTGTAATGTGGGAAAAGGGGGGGGGGGAGGCTAATGACTTATTATGGTTAACCTATTTGACGTGAAATGGGGGGGGGGGTGCAGGGCGTCATTGGATCTTTGTTTCGAGGCGGTGACCGTGACATGAGTTACTGCCATGTTACGCATGATCAAGGGATAATGTGGTCAGTTTAGAGCCATGTGGTCAGCTGCTTAGAGCCTCCTCGGCAATGTGAGCCCTGGGCCAAAACTCGCAGGCTGTGTCTCTTGAATGTTGTTTAAGTCGCGGACCAACATCTTGCGGCGGAGTGTTGACCTTAGCTAAACGCTGCCCCTGGTACGCTGACCAGGTATTAAAAAAACAAAAAAAAAAAACAAATCTGCCTTGGGGATAGTGTTGGAAACATTCAAGCCATTTGTACGGACCACGTTTTGGCATACAGCCGGACATCATCTGCGTCCAAATAGTGATCCCTTTGTTTGAGGTCAGCTCGTCCGGCGTTGATGATTCTCCACCTTCCAAGCGGCCATTTCACATTTTGAATCGATTCTTGATCCAGTGTTGGCTTGTATAGATGCCAGACACGTCTATATTTTTGGCAACGCATATCATGCAGAAACTAGGTGTTCATGTTTAAGAATTTATATGTTTAGTAATTTTATTGATCTGTTGGGGAAGGCTTATTTCTCTATAATTTGCTAAAAGTTTTTTGTTTTAAATCACGTCCGTTGACCAATTATAGAAACACTTTTGGTGCTGTTTTATTAAAATGGCAAAATTCGTCTGTGATAAAATACTCACCACATTTCCATAGTTATTACCAATCTATCAACAACAAAAAAAACTTATCTCCCTTACTCACTTAGCTTTATTTTATTTTTTTCGCGCTGCCAGTGTCAAACTAATTAACTGTTTCAAAGATCCACTATCGCGATTGGTGTACTCCAACTGACAGATAAACGACACAGTTTTGATCGTGTGTGTGTGTGTCTGTGCTTTTTCAAACTTTGAAGTAAGAAGATTCTTCCGTTGCTTCTTGACCCCCCATCTTGAAACTTGGCCGTGTTGACACTGGGTCTGAAGGAGGCAGTAGATGTAGACTAATACAGTGCTTGGAATGGGCGGGGTCGGAAATAGCACACTTTGAGAATCGTCAAACTTCAGCGCACTTTTCCTCTCACTCCTCACCCCCCACCTTTTTTTTTAAGCCAACGAGGGGAGTTAATCGACGAATGCTGGTCCAAGGAAAGGGGGTGGTGGTGGTTGTCTTCTGGTGTGGAAAGTGACAAACGGCCTCTATTGCTGTGTAACTCTTACGACTCGTGTTGTCTTTACCTTTCAATTGGCTCGTATTGTGATCCTTCAACTTTTTAACAAGTCTTTGTTGTGACTAATTACTTGTACTAATACGCCTAGGAACCCCATTTTATTTTGGCTTCCTTGAAATAAACAAGTAATAATTTAGTTGTGGTAATCATTTATGTTTGAGTTTCGGATTTCCAATCAATGTGTGATTCTTTAATTCAGAGTGGATTAGCCGGGTGTATACATTTCACCTCTAGGATTGTCCTTCACCTTGGACTCGAGACGCTTTCAGACGATACACAGCACGAACGTCCGAAAAACTTAACGCGCCATGTGTCTGTTGTGTTCTGTTTTCCCCGCCAAGATGGACAGGATTTTCTTGTGCCCCTTTGGAGGTAGACCCAGATGACGTGAGGTTCGACTCTTGACATTTGAAAAGGGGGTCCTCCCAATCAAACAGAAATGGCGGATGTTGTGGTCAATGGTGGAGAGCACGGAATAGTGGGGCCACTGCAGCCTGCCGCCCCTGAGGCCCCAGTGTCGGATTATCGGGGCAGCAGCGTGTCCGTGTTGTCGTCGAGCTCGGCCAGCAAACTGACCAAGTCGGCCATCATGTTTTCTTCAACCAATGGAAGGCGGCAATCGAAAGGTTACCGAGACGGTGTCGGAACCAAGCTGTCAATCATAGGTACTAGCAATCTTAAATATAGTAACACTTAATCGATAATTATCTTTTGTTTTTGAAGTTTTATATCTAGATCTAGTGCTCTTTCATAATAAATATGGATCTCTGCGGCTAGGTCTGTGATCCAGATCTAGTCAATAGTGTAATAGGATTTATAACTTAAAAAAAAAAAAGAAAAGAAAATATAAGAATAATAAACACTATATGATATATGATAGTATATGTACACATTACCACGACATAGAAATAGATTGCTTGTGTGTGTGTATACGTTATAAAAGCCCTATGCATTTTATGCATACTATATTAAATTATAGTATATTATTATTAGTATATAATTACTAATACAGGCCTACATTTCATGGATATAGATCTATTATATTTAGATCTTCTTTCATTTCTGAACTAGATCTAGATTTGATATATCACGATTTATCATAAAGCTCTAGTTAGTTTAGTTTAACCCATCATTTGTTGTAGGCTTTTGATTATGATTGACTTTTGGATTATGGAG
Organism: Biomphalaria glabrata; assembly: GCF_947242115.1. Classification (NCBI taxonomy): domain Eukaryota; kingdom Metazoa; phylum Mollusca; class Gastropoda; family Planorbidae; genus Biomphalaria; species Biomphalaria glabrata. The sequence continues at coordinate 50,410,371 of NC_074714.1, forward strand.
TTGAATATTAATATAGCTACTTAGTATGCTAATGCCTGTAGGTATGCATGTATTAAGAAAGTGTATAATCGAAAATGATTTCAATATAAACTATAGAACTCTTATACTTATGCATATTAATTTAATGACTTCTTTATAAATATTTTTTTTTGCCAGTAACTTTTAATCTTATGAAACTCTTAAAACACTGTTTGCTATAGATTTAGGCTCAATAACAAATGTAATGTGAAGTGATACATTACTCTCTAATGCTATAGTGTATGTGTGGAGGCTTTCTGTAACCTGTGGATGTAGACCTAGACTTTGTTTTCAACCACTGCATTGAATTATATGGAGACCCCAAGATCTAAAAGTAAACAATTACTTTGATAGACTGAATTCAACATGTCTAACCTACACCCAACACAGTTTATCTATGTGTTCATATTGTCCTAGTTAACCAACACACAAACACACTTTAGATGTGTGTATAGTTTTGTCTAGTTTATAGACACGTCACTGTTAAACTGTTTTTTTTTGGTGATGTGTCAGTCACTAGTTGACTAATTAGATACCAAGGAAACTTCTGACAAGATTTGAGTGGGGATGGAACAAGTGACTAGATAAACAAGCTGACTAACATTTTCAGGAAATCGTAGTATATTTTGACCTACATTCTGTGAGAATTTATTTTCTTCAAATATTTAGAAGTATAGTTTTCTTGAGTACTGTACCTAGTAGTCTCTCATGTACCTAGTAGTCTCTCATGTACCTAGTAGTCTCTCATGTTGGTGAGGAGACTGAGTTTATGTTAACTAGGGTATTTAGTGGTCAACCCAATGACATACTGGTTGTTTTTAACTTTTTTTTTAAAGTGGGATTCAAACTTGAGCTACTAGACTTCAAAAGCCAATACACTCTTTATACTCTGCCACTTAGTCTCAAGGACACATTTATTTAGTCTCAAGGACACATGCACAAAGTCTCAAGGACACATGTGCTGATATTGCAAACACATTTCAACTTAAGTAAATTACCTTCTGGTCTACTAATTTGAATATATATATATATATATATCTGTGTGTGTGTTAATTATATCTTTCACTATGATCAAAGTCTTGTCTATAGTTTTTGTGGTTTTATTTCCAGGTCCTGCCATGTTTATTTAGTTATTGTACTATCAAACTTGTATACTTTGATCTCATCTTTAGGTCCCGGCGAATGTATTCATAAAATATTATATGTGGACTTTTTATAGGAAAAAAACACCCTCTCCCAAAATCCTAAATATTCATATAATACTTAAGTGAATACTTAATGAATACTTAAGTTTTTTTAAAAAATGAAAATGCTCTAAAAATGTTTGACACTTCAGGGGAAAAAACATTATGTAACACCTAGTGTTGCAACCACCAGCCTGTAAATATGTTTTAATAGATATATATTGACATCATTTTATATCCCATGCTACTCCAACATATCTACTATGTAATGAACTACACATGGTCTTAATATTGACATTTTATAACCCATGCTAATCAAACACATCTACTATGTAATGAACTACACATGATCTTAATATTGACATTTTATAACCCATGCTAATCAAACACATCTACTATGTAATGAACTACACATCGTCTTAATATTGACATCATTTTAAATCCCATGCTAATCAAACACATCTACTATGTAATGAACTACACATGATCTTAAGCTCACTGTGTTACTTGGGCCTAGACAATTAGTGATTGAAATGATGCAAAAGTTTGTTTTTTTAACACTTACAAAGTACAGTTACAGTTTCTAAGAATACAATTTCATTAAATTTTTTTTTTAATGAATGTTAGCCCATGTGACATTTTTTTTTCTTGCTGACAGCTGGTCTGCATTCATACTTCAAAAAGATAAACTCATACACACTGAAACACAGACACAGATTAAAAAAAAAACTGAAAATGAGATTACAGAATAATGTTTCTGTTTGATCTTTGACAAGTTAATTTAAATATTTAAAAAAAATAAATTTCTTCAGATATTTGGCAGCAATTAAGTGACATTTTTATTTAAATATTTAAATTTTGTTTCTTCAGATATTCGGCAACAATTAAATGACCAGCTGAAATGCCTGGAAATCAAATTGGACACAGAGGTGTCCATTGTCACAGAGCTCCAGGAGTTCTTCAAGAGGAGGGCAGAGGTGGAGATGGAGTACTCCAGAAACTTGGACAAGCTGGTCAAGAACATGATAGCAAGGCACCGGGCAGAGAAGCAAAAGTGAGTTTTCTGTCTGTCTGTTTGTCAACACCAACATTTAATGTAACAGTAACATTTTGTTGAAGATCTGCGTGCTTAAAGTATTGCTCCAAGTGGGGTCAAAGTTCAATTGGGATTTCACGTTTAGTTATACTTAATAACATTAGAATTTAAAGGGAATTATGTAATAAATTACAGTGATATCAAACAAATAGACAATAATGTAATCAATAGTATTTTTAATTAAAAATAATTTGATTATCTAAATACTTTGAGCACTGTGATCCTAATTTTAGATTGGTGGAAGATTTTGCATGACTTTAATTTAATTTAGGTAGTGACATAGTCTATGAAGGTGTAGAAACGGTAATCTGTTAAACACATGAGTCAAAAAGTGTTTTGTTTTTTTAATATGGAGGAGTTTCCCCAGTGTGCTTGGGATCCGAGCCAACGTTAAAAGGGATTGAATAATTTACATCTGTTTGGATCTTTCCTAGACAAAAGTTTGTTCAGGAAAGCAGATAAAGGCATGCTTCCATAGACTTAGAGTTCCAACAGTCTTAGATTCAACTCTTGTGACAATTACGAAGAAGAAAAAAGACTCCTTAGATTAAATGGGCAGTGCCTTATGGGTTCCTTGGAAATCCTTCAGTTCTGCTCATTTAAATCTCTAAATCTGATAAACTAAGACATTTTGTTGGTCTGGTCAGTTTAGATAGTGCCAATGCTACTTTAACTTTTGAATATATTTTGATAGGAAGACAAGGTCCAAGAGGCTTATGTGCCATGCACTATTTAGACAACTTTTCAGAAATATAGCCCTTCCTATACTGTATTATATTAGTCTCTTTTATCATATGTACACTTCTTCCATATTATAGCTCTGATGTACAAACTTCACTTTGTGCTGCAAAACTTTATTAAAATGTACTTACTAAGTAAAAGAAAGAAAAAAAAACAAGTGTAAGCAGAGAGTGATACTATGAGACTAAGATGGATGAAGGACAATTTTTTTTTCAATATACATCATCAATTTTCAAGGGGGGGGGGGGTGGATCCAGAAGAAACTTTAAATAGGGACTACATTGACAAACACCCACTAGTTGCTGACTAATTGACACCAACAAAAAAGAAAATTAACTTTGATTAAAATGTTTGTATTATCTGTTCACACTTCTTACATATATGTTAAATTTATTTCAAATAGATGGCGTGTTATCTATTGGCTTGTTACAATCCAAAGTCCTTGAAATTCAGTTTCATAGTTTGATTAAATACACTTCCTTTTGTACAAAACGCGTTTCCCTGCCCTGCATACCATTCCCCTGTCTGCACTCTTTGTTTCCTAATGAAGCTATTGAAAATCACAAAGTTGGCTCATTTATTTTTAAGTTTTATGTTTTTGAAAAATTATCTTATCCTATATAATACAGACGTTACTTCAAAAAAGAAGATGATTACGTCCTACGATTGTTGGTGAATGTTTATTCATTTGACAATACAGAATAAAGTGCATACACCTTTGACATCTGGACAGATTAATATCATTCTATTACATTAGAAGTAAACTATAACATAAATGCCAGCAGTCTGTATCATTTGCATGCCTTTGTTAAGCCAACTCTACTTTTTGACCTTTCATCAATCAATTGCCAGAGTTTTGTGCATTGAAAGACCAAAACTTTTTTTTTACTCTATGCTCTGCAAACTTGAGTAAAACTTTAAAGAAATGCAAACATTTTTTTCCAGGCTTGTTGATAGAACCAAGTGAGTGTTTTCTGAAGCTAGTCAATAGTTGTTTTTCTTTTTTTTTATATACAAACTATATTTATACATGTACAGCTTTTTCTCTTGACTTCTTTAGACTCTACACCATGACTTGAAATGTAGTTGATTCAATGTATCAGTATTTGATGTATCAGACATTTGATGTATTCAGTGTAACACTTGGTTTGGCACTTAACAGAGCACCATCAGATCAAACATAGCACCATCAGATCACTCTTTCTGCATGAGAACTTCACATTTCTAAACTATTTTTTTTTTCTTGTTATAGAAGTAGCTCGAATCTGCTCTGCCTTATTTTATTAATTGTATTTTATGAAATATTTATCTGCTTGACTTTTCTTGTGATTTTATATTTTTCTTGGTAGCTTAGTTTCTAGCGAACACATCATTTAATTTTATTAAATTGTTTTTGGCAACTCATTTGTACACCTGCTATTTTTTAAGCTGCTCTTTTTTATTTTAAAAAATTGAAGCCAAGACTTAATTGGTTATATAATTTTATATTCAGTTAAACAGGCAGTTAACTAGGATAATGTACTATAACTATAATTTTGCTTTGTTTTTTTTTTTACCAAGCTTATACCAACTCACTGTGTCAGTCTGGTCAAAATCTTGTACACATTATTTTTCCCACTTTACATTCTTGGATCTAGCTGAAACTTTGCACGATTATTCATTGCTGGTGACAGCACATGAATCAATCAAAAAGTTAATCAATTAGTTGTATAATTAATTAATTTTACAGAGGTACAGAGACCCGAGTCTGGCCCCACTGCACATAATCTAGAGAATTAGGTTGTTTGATAACATTTCTAACAAAGTTTAAAGGAATGTGAATGACTTAAAATATTTTCTTACTGTCAAAGAGACTCCAGTTCAAATTCAAGCAGATTTTTATAAGGCTTATATCAACTCACTCTGTCAGTCTGTCTAGCCAAGAGTTTGTACACATTATTTCTCTGACACCCAATCTCAGATCAAGTGGAAATTTTGCACAATTATTTCTTTTACCTTGTTGATGTCTAAGAGCTGAGCCGAAGGCTCTTCGAGCTCTAAGTTTGAAAAAAAAACCTGCTTGGACGCCAAACAGTAAAAAAAAAACAAACCTGTGTGAACACACAGTTCTGTTTGGGAGAGACCCTAGACAATGCCTATGTGAGGCATTGCTGTTGACCGATGCGTTCGGCCCCCGACACGTGGACTAGAGACACGGCCGAAGGCCGGGAATGCACCGGGGACTTCTGCCATTTTCCTTCAATGTACCAAGCTAACTGTGCGGGACCCGCCATTTATGTAACGGTCCCTTTGAGGAACAGCGCATGGATTGGTGACGTGTTTGTGGGGACTTTGTTACAACCCCGCCCGTGCAATGGGTGGACTCTCGTCTACCCGTGGGCATCCCCACGGGAGTCCTGTGTTGCTACCCATTTCGCCTAGCCACTTCCTCAAATGGCCGTTTCCACGCGGGCGCCACGATGAGGCAGGGCAGCGTGCCCGCGATTTCTTTTACCTGACAACACAAGAATCAATTTTAAAAAAATTAACCAATTAGTTAATTAAATATTACTAATACTTTGTTTGGTGTCTCAAACAAGGGAAAGACTAAAGTGGTGGTATAAACTGAATAGGTCCCCTTTATATTAGGCTTAGTAAACAAAAACATGAGTAGAAACAATACACAACTATACAATCTTCCATGTTCATAGACTCTTCGCTTTTAGAGTGGTTACGGCATTGGCTTGAGAAGGCTAGAGCCATGAGTTCAAATTCAGGTCGTTCCCCCCTTTTGAAATTTTTTTTTTAAATGCTTTTTTATTGTTAGTCTAGATCTATTACAATTTTAATTACATGACTGATCCAAACTAATTGATGCAAGTACGCTTAATATAAGTTTTTTTTTAAAGTATTTAAAAAAAAATATTTTTCTTGTTTAAAATGTATTTTTACCTTGCTTACATTGACTCAGTCCATCATTTGTCTAATTCTCTTTCACAAAATATAAGCCAGGTTTTTAAATAAGTTTTTTTTTTTTGTTTGTTTAAGTAGTTTGTTTTATTTTCCCAATGACTGTGCGGGAAAGAAGTTTGTTGGTATCTGGCCTGAGCTGAGTACAGCTTTACTGCTGATGAAACAACTTAATTTGTCCAATTTTTTGTTGTAAAGCGCTTTGTTTCTGTGCCTAGAAGTCTTGAGTTTGTTTCTTTGAATCCTGAGGACTAGGGGTTTTGAAATTCAGGTGCTTCAGATTGGTCCACCCAACTCTTATGGGTGCCTCACAGTAATTGGAGAAAGTAAAGGTTGGTCATTGTGCTGGATACATGGCACCTTCATTGTGTATCAGTCATCTACCATTGACCGCATGGTCTGAAGGCAGGGTTGGCTTCCATTCTTGACAGTTATTTATTATGTATTATTTGACCGTATTTTTATTTATAATGTACTTGCTCTATATATGTTAATAAATTTTGATTAGCCATTATTGTATAAATGAGAGTAAGTTTGAAGAAGTCATTAGATGTGCTTTTTTGTATTCCTAATATTTCTATAGTTCTTTCATTATTTTAATTGAAACATTAATAATTAATAATAGCTCCTTAAAAATTTACATCAAAGTATGTTTTTTAATGCATTTTCAATACAAAATGTATATTTTTTTGTAAACTAATTAATCATAAAATATTATACAATACAAAAGGAACTATTTTTTCCAACTAATATGTTGTTTTTTTTTTCAATTAAAAAAGTTGGTGTCTAGTTTTGTATGAAATTCTCCTTGTTTAAATGAAATGCTTTGCATTTTGGTATCCTCTGAACATAAAAAGAGCTCCATAATAATTCTGACCAAAACTGGACATGAGAAAAGCATGAATTAGAAAATTACCTGAATGAAACAATTGGCTCTGACAGCTTCAAGTGTTTAAGTCAGTTGTATATTTTTGCTCGCAGACAAGAACAGTGGGCAACTATGTCCACTTATGCCTGCTGGAAGAACCTGCTTGCCATCACCAGAAAAGAGAGTCAAGACCATCAGGTCATGGCTGAGATCTACAACAACCAGATGGTTAGCAGACTGGCAGAGGTCATCGAGAACTCCCAGAGAATTTTCAGAAAGGTAACTTGTTGCCTTACAATATATGAAATAAGCTTATTCTTAGTTACTCATAAATTGTTTGACCTCACACACTGTAGAACTTAATATTACTCTATCAGATCAGAAAGAGTTCAGTGCCATGATATAACAATCCTATTTTACCTTGGTTAGACCATTATTAGTATATAGTATCCTCTGTTTTGACCCCCCCCCCCCCCCCCCAGCTCAGTAAAACTTTACAAAACTAGAGCAAGATGCAAAATATAACCACATATTTTATAGCTAATAAATATTCCCAGTTTGTCAAGAATAAAACCATGAAAAATCACTAAACTTGCTTCAGAACAGTAGAAAGTAGCAATTATACATAAAACACTGAACCACCACTTAGAAAAATATAAAAAACACAACTTAGTAAAATACCCAGAAAGATTTGAAGCATCTTGTTGTTCATATAAGTGCACTTTTTTCTCTTAATGCCTATAGAGCATAGAATGGGTTGCCTGAATCAGCCACTAAAACTATTGACTTATCAGAGTTAACATACACAAATATATTAACACATGGATACACATAAGATGCAATTATCTCCTTTTTTTGAAGAAAGGTCTGTGTAATTTCTAAGCTAAGAAGCTGTGACAGTAAATCAATGCTAAACAATAGTTTTGTTCCTTAAATATAATAATATTAATCTTTATTGTCCGTAAGGAAATTTGTCTTACAATGTGTGTATTACACCAAACAAAATATTGTAACTATAAAAAAAACAAAATGTACATTCACACCCGACATCATATCCCACTTCTTTCCATGGCCAGGATGCACACTTAATTCATTTCTGATAACCCAACACCTAAATTAAACTATCTTATGTAATAATGTAGAGCTCAAAAGAAATGCACAGTATTATTGAATAAAGTTCAAACAAATACCATTGTTAATAATATTAACAAAATTAACGCTTGATTATTTCTTGGTACTAAAATCATTGTATCTATGCGTGGAATTAATCACCCCATGCCAAACAAAAATATGAATGGTTGTTGCGCAATAGCTTAATTTGAATTGAATAGTACACTATACAGATTCGAATGAGAGAATTGGATTTATTTTGAGCCTTATCTGTCAAATACTTTTATCTTCATTAGATCTTTATGTTATTGCATTATTATCATTTGTAATTTAGTGTGCATGTTATAATTACTATTAAATACATGTTTGAATTGTTATTGTCTATGTATATAATTACTAGTCATGGATGAAAAAATAATTACATTTTGATTCTATTGACTATCTTTCTCTAATGATTTTATTTGAACAGTGTCGTGAGATTGGATCCCTCTCCCATGAGGACATGATGAAAGTTCTCAATGAGCTGCAGAGTGTAAGTCTCTTCATTTCTATAATAGGGCTTCATTTCTGCTCAAACATCTCTACAGCAGCTGAACTATATAAGGTTTCACTGTTTCTAGAACAATGATCAGTATTTGCATCTGTGAAACTTTGGCTGCAATACTGACCAGTGGGCGGCTAAAGGCTTAGAAATGAAATTCTGGAAACTTCTTGATTGTAGTTACTTATTTTCTATACTCAGTTAATTGATTTAAATTGAAGAGACTTTAATTAAGTAATGACATTTAGTGTAGGCTGGGTGTTTCCTCAGGCTTTTAAAAAATATATAAATATATAGTCCCCGCATTTTAAGGGAGTTTTCGGTCTTGGCAATTTTCTCCAATACTGACATAAAAGGAAACATCTAGGTCTGAAGACTGTAACCGGAATATCCATGGGACAAGGTGTGGTTGGCCAATGGTCCATTCTCCGCCATCCATATGGAACTTTTCTGCAGTAGAAAGCTTAAAGTGGACTGTGCCCTGGGTATGCTCTGTGGAATCGTCACATCCTGGATCCAGGCCCCTTCACGATATCACATTCACCAGATCCAGAAAAAAAAAACTTCATGATGAATTTATGTCTATTATTAGAATGTAGTGAGACAAGAACCTCCATCTGGTGTAGTGCAATCCAGACCTCCGTCAAAAAGCACCTAGAGGGGGGGAAGGTCCACTATTATTCACTTAGTGAAATGCAAGTGGAAAGGCAGTGGGGTTATTTATTTCTCTTGGTCATTTCCAAGCCCCGATACCCACACGGGGGAGTATCGCCACAGAGTGGAGGTTTGGAGTCAGAGTTTTCCTTCTCCTAGATGGGTTGCGTTATTTAGGCTGACGTGCCCCATCAACACGAAGCTAAACTGGTTTTGAGGCGCCAGTGTTCCGCCTTTCATCCCTTCTCCTGTCAGTTTGTAAGAACAGGTTCCGCCGGATTTTTGAGAAAATCACACGTGAAGGCCAGGAGCTGGATTTGACTGTCAGAGGCATTTAGAGACGCAAGCCATGGGAGCATTTCTTGGAAAGTGGGTGCTTATCCCCACTTTCACCCCCGGCATTGACAGTCCTTTGGAAATTCTGGAAACTTACGTGATTGTAGTTACTTAGTTTCTATACTCAGTTAATTGATTTAAATTGAAGACACTTTTATTAAGTAATGACTTCAATCCAAGGGATTAGAATGGCTGCCTGGTTGTGCGGTATGCACGCTGGACTTTTGTTCGGACTTCTCGATGGTCCCAGGTTCATACCCTGCCTGCTGCCATCCCCCATCGTCCTGCGGGAGGTTTGGGAGTTTAAGTAAATTATCTTCAACCCTGAAGGAACATCTGAAACGTAAAACATTTTACATACAATCTTTGATTTCTTGTAATATTGAATATAGTCTATAGAGCTAGTTTCAGATCTGTTTTCTTAAACACTTAATCTAACCAGTGAGTGATATCCCTTGATTTAGCATTACCTCCCATGCAGCCTTGTTTGATATACTGTGTGCTAGTGTGTTAGAGTTAAACAGACAGCAAATACAAACTTTTTTTGTGTGTGTTTGAACTTGAAGCATTTCAACCTTGCAACAAAACTCAAGTCTCCACACTTTAATTTGTTTGCATTCTTCACTTGCAGGCTATGAAAACTTACCACCAGTACCAGAATGAGAGTAAACAGGCCGAACTCAAACTTCGTAATGTGGAATCTCAGAAGGTGAAGGTTGAGCAACAGTTATCTGGCAAAAATACCAGCAGCAGAAAACTGAAAGGTTTGGAGAGACAGTTTGAGAAGGTGAGTACCACAGATCTTGTTTTGTGTAGCTTCAATTCTAAAGACTGTAGAACGGGTGGTCAAGCAGTCTTGTGTTCCCCTTGTAAATTCTTTGATTCCAAAGTTTAGATAATGGCATGCAAAATATTAACAATCACAGATATTATGAGCACATAATTTGATATAAAGACTTAGGTTTCCTCTGCAAGAAAAAATTTCTCGTAGTTGTGGACTAAATTTCCACGTATATATTCCATCCCTTTTAAAAATAAATTCATCTATGCGGGTCTCAAATTTCCTTGCAGTTGAATCATCCACCGCCTTTTCATCAACTTGTTCACAGTTTATACATACTTGATAGCATGATGTATTTCTTCATTGTTTGGAAGAGTAGTTGGGGGGGCGAAGAATCTCCAGTTTTATTACATGTTCTTACACTTGTTTAGGTCACAGTAGCCTCCCCCTAATCTTACTCAAGCTTCGCTTCCTTCTCTATAATCAGAAGCAAAGGGAAATAATTGTTTACTTTTGTGTCTAGAAACAACAAAAGTATGCAGACAATAAACTGAAGGCTCTCAAAGCTCGGAATGACTACCTTCTATGTATTGATGCTGCCAACGCTGCCATCAACAAATATTTCTCTGATGATATTTCCGATCTCATGGATGTAAGTTATTTATGTTCTACAAAATTCATACATGTTCTAGACTTTTTACGTCTATGCTAATGCAAGAGATATTGTTAGGTTTATATTATTATTAATATTATATTATTATTATTATAATATTATTATTGTTATAAGTTTATATTGATATAATATTTTGAGTGTTGTTTATTTGTATTTTTAGTGTATGGACTTTGGTTATCATAATTCTGTTGGCCGAGCTATGATGATGTACCTAGGTGTACACGAGCACCAGAGAAATGCTCATGGGAAATTTGTGGACTCCCTAAATACCTGCATCACTGACCTGGACTCACGAGCAGACAAACAAAAGTTTATGGAGTTGAACAATGTTTACTTTATGCTGCCAAAGAAGTTTGAATTTCAGCCATTTAAAGGAGATGAGGTCAGTTCATATTTTATCTAAGCTGGTCAGGGGACAATCAGGGGGAAGCTTCACTTGATAAGTTTGTGAGTGTGAGTTCTGATGATTGTTTGCTTGGGAGAGGTTCCATTGGTAGTCAGTTTGAAGACTTTATTATTAGTTTCTGATCATAAGATTATTTGTTGGTGGTCAGTTTTATGGTTAAAAGTGACATGGAATAATTGTGTTGAGACACAGGTCCAAATTGGCTTAAGGGGGGTATTCTTTGATAATTAAAAGATGATGTAAGTTGATCATTTTGTGACAAGTGAAGTAAGGCTCAGCTAATTTTGTAGCCACTGGGCTCAGTTTATTAAAACTCTTTGAGAATTAGTTATAGAAACAAAGAAGAAGATAAAGTTATCAAGTCAGTTATTGAACTGCACAATATTTGATCTCAAGAATATTGCTCTGAAAGATGTCTCTCTGAATTGATAATATTAAAGAATTAAGTTTCAGCTTCTAAGAGTTCACACAATATGACACAAGTTTCAAAAAACTTCTACAGGACAATGTGCTTGAGTGAAATAGGCATCAAGATCATCACAAATTTCTTCCTTCAATTTCATCTTTTACAACGAATTTTGCCTTTATTTACAAATCGTTTCAAAGACAAGTTAATATTTTTTGTTAAAAGTAATTATGTGGCTAAATTAAGCACAATTTCAATAAACTTTTATATTTTAGTCATTTCTAGACTAAACAAGATTATCCTTTGCCTCTTCAGAGTGGAAGTCTGTAATAATGAATAATAAGACAGAGAAGCTAGTTCATATTTTTTTCTACCCAGACACATGTTATATGAATATGTCCTTGGTTTGATTATGTGAACATAAGACTATTGAGTACTGCAGTATCTCTGTCTATGTTCTATGTCCTTGGTTTGATTATGTGAACATAAGACTGTATTGACGACTACTACAGTATGTCTGTCTATGTCCTTGGTTTGATTATGTGAACATAAGAATGTATGAACTACTACAGTATCTGTGTCTATGTTCTCAGGTGTGTCAGATCAGTGCCCAGAAGGAAGTTCAGGAAGATTTGATTCAGAGACATATCACCATTGAGGACAGATTGAATAGTCTGAAGGTAGAGAATGATGAGGTAAGAAACTATTAATAGATCCAAATTTAAGGTTATAGCAGATTTAGTCTTACTGAAACTTTGATGTTCAAGTCACTTGCAGTTGTTTTTTTTTTAAATACATTGTTAATGTAAATTATACAACTTTGATATTACTTTTAAAAGAAAATATCATTGTCTTTTTTTTTCCATTATTGCATTAAATTAACTTAAATTTTGTGTTGAAGATTAATGAGGAGTGCAGTGTTTTGCATGGCTATGTTGCCCTAGATGTGACCTTCATATTTTGCCACATCCAGAGCACATGTAACCATTGTAAGATGGTGGTCAATTTAGATTCTCTTTTTGACGTTTTTATCTGTCCTTAGCACTGGTTTTTCTTTTGGTCTCAAATATGTAGCACGCAGTATATGTAAGTGATCTCAAGCTGTCTTGTTCTGAAACCGCCTTCAGCCAGATGCTCTTTTCTATGTCAGTTTAAGCAATTTGGAGCCTAAGCTGGTCTTAAAAGCATTTCCATGGTCCACCTGTGTAAGGTCGATCACCTTACAACTCACCAAAAAAGACTGCCTTTGGCCTGCGTTCATCCCCATATGGGAGTGCTTAATAAATGTTTTGTTGAATTGTGTTTTTTGTTTTTACAGATTTGGAAAACTCTGGAGACCACAGAGAAAACTCTAGTTGAAGCCATTCAGGTTGGAGATTATGAAATCAACAAGTTCTTTGCTGATGAAGCTGCGCCACCCAAGTCACCTCATGAACATTCAAAGCTTAGATCTGACAGACTGGAGACTGAGTCTTACTATCTTGAGGTAATAGCTACTTGACAGTTTCCTTTGAGTCACATGACAATGAATGCTTAAACTTGATTGGTTGAATTCTTAATCTTAAAGATCTTAAGATCCACATTAATGTTTATAGTGCTTACACAGATTAATTATGCAAAGTTTGTTTCTAACATGATACATGTCTGCTTGTTTCAGAAATTCCGCGACTACACTTTGAGCTGCAACCGACTTGCCAGGCTCCAGTCTAAACACACAGCCATACAGAGAGCTTTGGGAGAGAATCAGGCTTCAGGATCTTCTAGGTATTTGTTGACATTTTGGTTTGATAGTCAGGCATGACTTAATTTTCAATGCAGTTGCTTTAAAAAAAAATCTGTAAAGAAAACAACTAAACATGTTAGTCATATCTAACCAAATTCTTAACTTTTGTTCCTCTTTTTACACCAGACCTCCTGTTCCTCCACCAAAACCAAAGAAAAGAAGAATCGGCCATCACCCTCGTGTTGGTCAACCAAAGTTATTTGGGGGCAGCTTGGAGGAATATATTGAGGTGACTTTTTTAACACACTTTGATGAAACAGTTGTTTAAGTCATTTCCACTTCTGTGTTATTGTTGAAAGCTTATTACACTCTGTCAAACTTCTTGGCCTTCAACACTGGAGTTGATTGTTTGTTCGGTATTTCTCATCTCTAGGCAACTGGCCAAGAAATTCCTTTGATCATCAAGAGCTGTATCAGAGTCATCAACCTCTATGGTAAGTCTATCTAGTGGTGTCTGATTCCATAGTAAATGATTAATGCGCTAGATCAAATAAAGGTGTTCATACTATGAGACTGAACCAGAATCCATTCTTGTATCTCTCTTCAGAAATGAAAAGATATTGTTAAGTTGTTTTTTTATTGTTTTTTTTTTTACCTGCCTGTTTGCAGTGATCTTGTATTTCTTGTACCTTGTTGTTGCTCAGGTTTACACCACCAAGGCGTGTTCAGAGTCTCAGGTGCTCAAGTGGAAATCAACCAATTTAAAAGTACATTTGAATCAGGTACCGTCTCAATTTTATTCAAGTTCTACTTACCAAAAAAACAACTTGTTATTGAATTCAAGTTTTGGTAGTATGTTAAGATAATAGTTCAACTTGTTTTCATACATTTAGAGTGTTTGTTAATCTCTTCATCAGGGGAAGATGCTTTAGCTGATGTTATAGATGCCAGTGAAATCAATTCTGTTGCAGGGGTTCTAAAACTGTATTTTAGGGAACTCAGGGAGCCACTCTTTCCTCTTCACCTTTTTGATGCTCTTGTCGAATGCACCAGTAAGTGTGGCTGTTGAACATGACAGATGACTTTATATTTGACAGATGACTTAAGTACATTTAGCTAAATTATTCATACCTAAATACAAGTAAATCATGACCCATAACTAGAGTGTCACTCTGATATTTAAAAAACATGCAGTTATGTAATGCTTTTTTTTATCTTTCTGTTGTTATGAGATTATTTTATAGCATGTTGAATTCCACCATGAACATGTTAATACAGTCTAGCCGTTGACTCGTCCTCAAGCTGAGGACAGAGAGAACTAATATCTGTTGTATTTATGATCTGAAACTCCTGCAATCACTACAAAGTTCATCAATATTTAAATATGTTTAGGTGATAAGATTTGGCATAGTAAAAGTACAAAGGAATCCTGTTTTAGTGTTTGGTAACAGCTATATGCATATTATGTTTTACAGGAGAGAAGGAAATGGCCAAACGTGTTGAGAGAATTAAAGATTTGTTGTCTACTGTCAACCGAGCCATTTTTGTTGTTATGAGATATCTATTTGCCTTCCTCAATCAGTGAGTTCTCAGTTTCTTGTACAGCTTCAAACTTTGTACAGTTATTTAAACTATTGACACTGGGAAATTCTTGCAGAAATTTTAGATTTTTTTTGTTTGAGTTCTAATACATTATCTCACTTGCTTTTTGACATTTAAAAAAAAAATTTAATTTCTATTTTTTTTAAGAAAAGAGAAAAAAAAATTTCATCAAATACAAATGCTTCAGTTTTGTTTTGTTTTTTGTCAGTTTTGTTTCAAACTTCATGTCTGGGTTTTTCAACCTGCACTAATCTTTCTTTTGACTTGATTCTCTAGTTTGACAGAATACAGCGATGAAAATATGATGGATCCCTACAACCTGGCTATTTGCTTTGGTCCAACTCTCCTGCCTATCCCACCCGACCGTGACCAGGTCACTTTCCAAGCCAGCGTTAATGAGATCATTAAGATCATTATTGTCCATCAAGAGGAGATATTCCCTAACGATGGCGGTGAGATCTACGAGAAAATGATTCTGGACAGGTGAGAGGTTATTTTTGTCTACGGTGTGACTATCGAAAACATACGCAAAAGGTTACAAATATTTTTGTTCAACCTTTGTTTCCAAAAGAACTTAACATTATTGTAATGATGGAATACAAAATGTAAATAGCCTCAAATGTTATGGGCATTGACAATGAGTTGTCTCTTGTAAATGGCTATTATTGTTGACCTGAGCTTCTAATTTCATTTCTTTTAAAGGTTTTTTTGGATTGGTCATTCGTAAGTCCCTTGCACAACATTTCTTCCCTTTGTTTTAAAAACTTAAACCTTGTTTTTTTTCCTTTACTATTTGTTCCTGACATTAGAAAATATATTTTCCAGTTTGTAATTTACTTTAAAACTCCACATCTTCCCGCATTCCTTTTTTTTTTTTATTTTTCTAATACAAATATTCTTGTTCTAGTCAACTAAATGTTCTTGTCCTAGTCAACTAAATGTTCTTGTTCTAGTCAACTAAATGTTCTTGTTCTAGTCAACTAAATGTTCTTGTCCTAGCCAACTAAATGTTCTTGTCCTAGCCAACTAAATGTTCTTGTTCTAGTCAACTAAATGTTCTTGTCCTAGTCAACTAAATGGTCTTGTCCTAGTCAACTAAATGGTCTTGTCCTAGTCAACTAAATGTTCTTGTCCTAGTCAACTAAATGTTCTTGTTCTAGTCAACTAAATGGTTTTGTTGTTTTCTTTTATGCCTGAACATTTCACATAGTTGTCTAATCCTAGTTTGTTTGTTGTTTGTTTTGTTTTTTTTTCTTAAAAAATTACTTTTCAATAAAATGTCTGACCTTGCAATAATCCATTAAGTTAATCTGTTGGTTACATCATGTCCCACATTATGTCAAGTAATTAGAGTTGGATTTCAGAGGAAACATGTCTGCACTTTTTTTTAGTTTATTACCAGTTGTTGTTGTTTTTTTGTTTTTGTTTTTCTGTGTATCAGTGCACTAAACACAAAGTGAAAAGATGACTTGCTCTTGTGGTACAATTTTTAATTATACTATTTCTGCTTGCTTTAGATTTATGCTCCAAAAAAAAACTAAAAATTAAAAAAATGCTTTGATTCCTTGACCAGCGAATTGTGAAAATAAAATCTCTTAGGGTTTTGTAACTTTTAAGTATTTTATTGGAAGTCCAATACAGGATATGACATCACACTTTCATTTTCCAGAGTGAGGGTTTGGTTGAATAAGGATAAAAACATAATGGCAACTGAATATTATTTAAAGAAACACATTCCATTTTTAGTATACATTATCTAAAGAACTACAAGTTTACAACTTTTCTCAATGTGTTCAATCTTCTCTCTAGACGTGACAGTGTTGATGCTGTAGATGATGAGGATGAAGAAACTAGTTCTATACCAAGTGATGAAGAAGGTTTGTTTTGTGCCCTTAACATTTTATTTAAAAACATTTTCTCGTAGATTTATTTCTAATTCACTTTAGATTCATTCACTTTATTTTATTACCGACATTTAGATGTGATTAAAAAAAATAAATCCACTATGTACTGGACTAGTGTCTTTCTGATCTGTAGCTTTATAACAGAAGTGGATTAGTAGCAGGGTGAAGTAGGAACTCCTAATTTTGATATCAGTTTTATACTTGCTTTTTAAGGACTAAGTTACTACAAGACAAACGCTTAGAACATAGTTATCAACTCTTTTGAAGTAACGTCTGTAATTTATAAGATATGGAACAATTTAAAATGATTAATGTAATCAGCAGTCGTGTTATATTTCAAATTGCTGCCATTTCTTGGATGAGTTATACTTGTTTAAAAGTTTGCGGGCAGACCTATTAGTTTGTAGCTAATGACGTCCATGGTTTATTATCTATACTATTATGACTGATGCTTTCCAATGTATTCTGAATGATATGCACATCAAAACCTGTTGTTGACATAGACCTCATTTATCTCTGTATTTATGAAACTATGAATATTGTGGCCATTGATGTCTCTCGTTGGCCTACCACTCTAATCCCATTGGTGCTCTAACCCGACATTTTTCTATTCCTGCTCCCCCTCCCTCCGTCCTCCTCCGTGGCGATGTTGTAATGACAGAGTCTGTCTATGGTAAGAATAAGCTTGATGTCTGCTGCACCACTTGCTGCTAACTCGTCACACTTTGTTCTATTTTATTTATTTATTTTTTTTTAGCTGTTGTTTCCAGATGTAGTTACTGTGCATTCTCTACTGCTGGGCATTCTCTACTGCTGGGAATATAAAGGAAAGCCATCTCCCAGTTTGATAACAGAAGAAAATTATGATCTGGACTTTTTTTTTTTTAATGCAAGTTTAAGTCCGTTGGTTTACTTTAATTTAAACAAAATGAAAAAAAAACACTAGACTTCATAGAACTTCAGAGTCCATGTTAACATTTTTGTTTCAAAGTGACAAAAAAAAAAGTTAATTTTTTTTTTAAATATCCAAGCAGTAAAGAATGCACTGTTAAGTAACCTGTGTCACTGACCTGTATGTCACACTGACTTGTTTGTTAACTCTTCAATCGCAAAGTTTATTGACGTTGTTTTTAAAATGTATGCATGTGAGAAAGAAAATGCTAACAGTGGAATCAAAATATTTCACTTTAAGCTTGATTAAGATCACACCAACTAGGATTCAGGGAGGGATAACCACTTAACCAAATTTTTTTTTCAGAATGTTGGGGGGAGGGGGAGTCTTCATACTAATAGTAAATTGAAAAAACAAAAAAGTTGAATTTTTTAAAATGCAAATGATACATCTACTCTACATTTGTTTTAGTAGAAAACAACAGTCTCAAAAGTTTGAGTCAATATCAGAATTTGAAACTTAAATAAAAAAATTTGTTTTGTTTTTTTCCCAAAATGAATTCAAAAAATTAACTTAAGTAGAACTGGGAAGTAAAGTCTATAACTAATGTGTCCCCTGGACACATCACTGTGTTTTTAGATCAAAGACTACATCACTGTGTTCTTAGATCAAAGACTACATCACTGTGTTCTTAGATCAAAGACTACATCACTGTGTTCTTAGATCAAAGACTACATCACTGTGTTCTTAGATCAAAGACTACATCACTGTGTTCTTAGATCAAAGACTACATTACTGTGTTCTTAGATCAAAGACTACATCACTGTGTTCTTAGATCAAAGACTACATCACTGTGTTCTTAGATCAAAGACTACATTACTGTGTTCTTAGATCAAAGACTACATCACTGTGTTCTTAGATCAAAGACTACATCGCTGTGTTCTTAGATCAAAGACTACATCACTGTGTTCTTCAACATTGAGCAAAGTGTCCTTTGAGTTTTTTTTGTTTTTTTTAGTTTATTGAATGTTTTAATTGAAACTTTTAGCATATCCATAACATGTTCAATTTATTTTAAAACATTATGTAATGGATGCACTAATTGAATGTTTTGATTGTACGATATTTGTTGTAACTGACACTGAACTTGTAACTGACACTGAACGTACTAATAGTCCCCCCCCCCCCCCCCCCCCCCCAGTAACTTTCTGGCTAGTTCCACTTTCTAAGCCAATGGCAGTACACCTGCTGCTTCTCTCTGAAGCTAGTTCCATTGCTTTATACAAACCTAGTACTTCATGCACTGAGCTGTGATTGTTTTGGGAGGAAGAAAGTTTCTGAATCAACAATGTTTGGATATGAAATTTTAAAAAGTTCTCTAACTTTTGAGCATGTCTAGTTTTTTTTTTTTGTTTTTTTTTTTTTATGAATGACTGCTGGCCAGATTTCTTTCAGTGCACTGTTCATTTTGTAATTTAACACAATTTTTATAGTTTATTTATATTTGTTGTATTTTGTATTTACTTTTGTATTTTATTTCTTCTACAACTTATAAAACTTTTTTTGATTGGTATTTGTAAAAGTTCAATGTCATGAAAACAAAATTCACATTCATAATTCACACTTATTATTCAAGAAATTCATTATAGATCTATATATCTCTTTCTACTGAAATAGAAAACCAAATACTAGTAGATATAAATCTATTTATAGATTACAAACTGTTTACTAGTTGGGATTAAACATTTAGGTGTCAAAAGCATGTTTATTGTTTTCAGTACAGGTGTTCACAAATGTTAATAATTAAACTTTAAAAAGTTGTTTACTTTTTATAGGAAATATTATTAGAATGCATATGAAATATCAGTACATCACATAAGAAATATTAAAATACATAGGAGATATCTGTAGAATATATAGTTCCTTACGTTATATAAAAGTCTGATCAGATACAATGTCAAAGAAACTCAATCAATTATGTTTAGACAATTTCCTGAAATGAATTCTTCTAAAAACTTTTTCTCTTTTCTTCTAGAACCTGATGTGATTGAAGCCACGGCTTTGTTTGACTTTGATGCCCGCTCGCCAAGAGAGCTGTCCTTCAAGAGAGGGGATGTTCTTGTGCTTTATAACCAGGTGTCTCAAGACTGGTGGGAGGGATGTTTCCATGGCAAAGAAGGTCTCATACCTGACAAGTATATCACCGTCAAACATGGGTAGGTCTAACTTATCTTAAATTTGAGTCGTTTCAGTTTATTGGTTTATGTTTTGAAATGGAATCTGATAAACTCTGGGTCTGTTAATGAAACAAAACTTATGTCTGTTGAGTCAGTGAAACTGAAGATAGAAGTTGTTTGTGTGTCAGTTTAAAAATACAGTAAAAACCTTTTTGAGGCTTCACTCAGTTGTTGTGGTATGGGGACAGAAGGAGAGAACAATTCCAGACCCTAGAAAATGTAAAAGAGGTTCAATGTCAGTATTGCAATAGAAATTTAGAATATGGTCAAAAGTTTAAAGCACCAAATAACTCCCAATTTTTTTAAGTGAGGGTGTTTGCTGAGAATCCAAAGGGAGCACCTCCCTCACATTTCCCCTGAATAGATTGGATCAGAGCACACTGTACATACTGTAGAAGCACCTGAGTTGTGCTATGCACAAAGCAGTTTTAATACAAAATGATTTAAGTTTCAGTTTACGTTGGAACTAATAGTTTAAATCTCACTTTACTTCATCCTAGAGAATATTTAGAACCTAAAGTTGATTTGAATCAACATTAAATCTATACCTCTTCTTTTCTGATCATGTCCACAGTGAGGATAACAAAAGCCATCACAGCCATGAAGATGACAAAAATCAAATGTCCACCAGCATGATCTTACCCTCACGTCCAGCCAGGCAGATCAGTGATGACTCTGGGCTGGATGCCTCTGACAAATCCCTCTCACAACCCAATGTGTCCATCATCAGAGAGACAGACATTCTGACTGACGACCCTGAACTTTCCCCGCCTCCTCTTCCCAAGGATCCCTTTGTCAGCACTAAGGCTGTGGACAGTGGGGCTAAAAAAGATTTGCTCAAAGACACTCCAGCTGGGTCCAGCTCTTCTACTTCAGTCTCTTCCACGGAACTTACTACAGTCATAGAGACTTTGGAGAAAGACAAAAGGTCAAGGTTATCCCCAGCGACATCGCCATCAACTATGATGATGAAGTCGGCTATAATCAACACATCTCTTATGTCCACTTCCCTCATCAACCTTGGGTCCAAGTCTGTGGACAAAGACACTTCCTTCAAGAACATCGACAGTCGCGGGGACCTGTCTCATGACAGCACCACAGACGACTTCAGCGTTGACATCGACTCGGCCCTGGAGGAAGTAATGGCGGGGCTCAAATCTCTGGAGATGCAGCAGAAACAAGACAAGAGAATGTCGCTTCCTGCTGTCAAAGTGAAGCAAACACCAAAACATACCCCTGACCTCGTTATAGATCTTCCAGATGGAGACAATTCTGGCTCCTCGACAGACACTCACCCTGACAGCCCCACCATCAGCGCAGCAGAGACTTTTGCCCAGTCTAACCAGGGTACCCTGAAGAAAGCAGGAAATCCGCAGATGGGGCGACAAGATCCAGTCAGCCGGCTGAGTATTTCATCTGAACCAGGTGACCTGCTTCGTGCTAGAGAACAAAGAGAGGGTCCCATGATGACATTTTCCATAACTGGACTGAATCGCTCCACTCCGCCTCCGAAATCACAGCTGAGTGACTCTGTATCAGTTACTTCTCCGCTTTCCACATCCACCCCTCACACATCTCCAGCTCCGCCATCATTTGCACCTCCAGGGGGCACCCCTAGCCCAGCCGCGCCACCACCAGTTGCTCAAAAACCAAAGCCCCAAGTCAAGGCCAAGCCACCTGTAATGAAAAAACCTCCGTCTCGGCCAGAGATGTCTCACTCCCCTCCTGTACAGCTTCCACCGCCTTAGTAAAAACAAAATAAACTCAATGCTTACTTTTCAGCCAGATCACTAATATTCATTATTTGGATAATTAATCAAATTAAGTGAATCATAAAACTGTAGTTTAATAATGCTTCATCAGTAATAATTATTTACAATCATTGTTTCTTTTTAATATTAAGATCGCACAAATTATTTTTTTTTTTTTACCTTTGGACACTAGCTTTTGGTTTCTTCCCCTTTGATCAATCTGTACCCAGTGCAAGAGTATTTAAAACAGACAAATAGTAAACCGAGATTTTACAAGTTTACTAACAAGAACAAAATCTAACGGGCATGGCGTAAGTCACATGACAATGTGTTTGAAACTCCTGCTACTCAACTTGTTTAAATACTAGGAGAGATTGACTCTACACAAAGTCTGACACTTGCCTTGGGCACTCATCTCTCACTAGAAATCCTTCCTTAAGCATTCATTCTTGGAATATTTAACATACAAAAAGTATGTCGCTTTGACAATTTCTCTTCCATAATTGATTTTTTTTTCTGTGCAATGAAGATTTGAATTTTTAACAATTTTTTTTTTTTTGTTTGTATGCCAAGAACAAAATGTACAATTATTTGTATGCCTCTTTGGATTATTTCAATTTTGTTTATATGATTTATTTTGTTTTGTAAGTGTGTTAGTTGTTGATGACATTCATTTGAATGACCGATAACAATGTTGGGTAGGTTAGTAAAAAAATCTGGCCATGTATTGAAAGTTTCTTCTTTTTGTAAATAAACATCAGTCTCTGCACCAGAGGCAGAGCTCAAATGAGCAGAGAAAATGAAAGTTTTGAAGTTAGAGCATCAGTTGAATCATCCCTGCAAGATCTAAACCAAAAAAAAAATATTTTTTTGTGTGACCCTGCAGGCAGGGTATGACTGTCCCTTGCTCATGTTCATGTTGACATCACAATGACACATGTTGACATCACAATGACACATGTTGACATCACAATGACACATGTTGACGTAATGACACCTCCCTCAAAGCCTTTCTCCCATTTATTCTTTGAAGGTTGCAATGGCCATTTGATCAACTTTCCACTACAGCATGGCAACAGAAAAAAGAATCCATGTTGTTCTTTTTCACAATAACTTTTGGGGTTAACAATGTGTGCAGAAAACAAAACTCATGACCTTTAAACTCTGACCTAGTTTCTAACCTTAATGTTAAGCCTAATGTTACCATGTACAATTTGATGCTGTTTTGTTTTGTTTTTGAGACTAAAAAGAATGTTTGACTTGTGTCTCTGCCTATTCACACACATATTGTGAGAGAAGCTGAGATTATGTTCATATAATAAACATGCATTTCTTAGACTTGTAATGTGCGCTATTAACACATTCATTGTGAGAGAGACACTATTTGAAGGTTGCTCCCACTCCTATTCAGACTTGTGTCTGGCTCTAAATGACATCTGATATTAGTAGGCCTAGGGTTCATTTCAAAGTGACACTGTCCTTGTATATATGTGTGAGGATGTGAAGTACTGTTATTAAAACAATTATCTCCCATTGTTGTTCACATTTGTCAAGTTCTTTAAAGTGAATGCATCAATAAATAACAATTGGAAGTCAAATTATTGGGTTTATTCCATTATAAAAAAACAACAACGCCATAATAGCTACTGCTTTGACCCCTAAAAAGTCAAGTTCCCCTTTCAGACCTTGCAATCTATAAGGCAAATGATGTTAAGGTCATCTGTTTCTTTGGCCCATGGTTAACAAGGGTGTCATGTGGCCAGCACAAGACTGACCGCCTTTCCTTAAGTAATGTCAGGTAGCCATTAGAGCTGGCTGGACTTGGAGATCCCGGAATTAAAAATCCCAGTCTTCACCATGATTCAATCACAGGACCTGGGTACAGAAGCCAAGCGCTCTACTGCTCAGCCACAGCACCTACTTTGACCCCTCAGACAAACAAAAATGACTTACAAGTATTAAAAATAAAATACTCTATTACCACATGTATCAAAATTATGCTGACCAATGTAGCAATTTACTTTTTAAAAAAGTAAGAAAAACAAGTTTAAATGTTATCTGAGTTACAAATATAAAGAATACATATATATATATATATATATATATACACAAATCGACGAAATTCTAACTTCCCTGACTTACAACTTGTGCGGACCCGACAAGGTTGTGTACTTTCTCTTGACACTAATGACAAGATGACCTTTACATTTCCTGATGTTACTGCCATGGAGGCGTCCTTGTTTCAGGAGATGAAACTGTTATCAAAGTTGGATAAAATACTTTTCAAATTGTTGCATTGACAACTTTTAGAACTGAATGTCACCAGAGCCAGAACTCTTAATAGACTTCAGTAGGGAAAAAAAACATACAATATACCTGTTGATACCCGGTCTTTGTTTTTTAGTTCTAAATAACTAGCACAACTAAACCATTGTGTTGTCATTCAACTTGAATGTATACGTATGTAGAAGTGAAATAATGCTCATTTGAAACAAGAGAAGACTCACTGAATGTCTTTCTGTGCTTCGTCTTGCTGGCTTTTCTACTTCCCCATTGCTATTTATTAACTTGAACTATGACCCCTCGTGCTTTCATCAGAATCAACCTACACAACCAAACTATCCGCCCACTTTTACACATCAGAAACAAGCACACACACACACACACTCTCCACAACAATACCGATACATCACGAGACAAGGTCTAGAGGTCTGTCAATATTTACAACAAGCTTTCGTGGGAAGACCGTCTTGATAAAATCACACAGCGGCTATTTTTCTTATAAACTTAACAGCGTTAAACTGCCAAAGAACATCTTTGCGAATTTTTACTTTGCGACTATACAAAATCTGCTGACATGTGGAATAGCAACGTTTCATTTCAACTGTTGCGCCGATTAGACAGCTTTATAAAAAGAGCATCAAAACCACACTGACAAGCCTACCATATTTAAGTGACTTTAAACAAAAAAGTCCGAAAAAAAAAAAGACTACCGCCACCCGCTCCATTATAATAACATCAAGTCGTCGCGAAGTGGGCGTCTGCTGTCCAGGCTGGAACCGAAAGGTACAAAAAAAAAACGTGTTCTTACTCTTGACTGTACCAGTGTTACTGGTTGACCAGGGAATGTGAACAATTGAATATGTCTGTGTGTAGGCACTTAATGAACTCTTTTGTGTGTAGGCACTTAATGAACTCTTCTGTGTGTAGGCACTTAATGAACTCTTCTGTGTGTAGGCACTTAATGAACTCTTGTGTGTAGGCACTTAATGAACTCTTCTGTGTGTAGGCACTTAATGAACTCTTCTGTGTGTAGGCACTTAATGAACTCTTCGTGTGTAGGCACTTAATGAACTCTTCTGTGTGTTCTCTTTTTTGTAAATTAAAAAAAAACATTCTTGTAACTAAAACACACTTTTAATAAGGATCAATACGCAGTCTTAATAGTACTACAGCTCTCCAAAGCCATTGCGGACTTAGGCATCCCGAAATTGCCATCAAGGTTTCACACGATATAAGCCAACACTCAGGCACGCTGGTAAAAATGCATTGTGTACCCAGTAACAAAGGTTTGACTGGCTATACTTTCAACACTCATTGCCCCACCAGGGAGGGCTAACACTACATGCAGAGCAGCCTGTGAGTTTCGTTCAAAATTTAATTAAGGCCAAAGTTTAACTAGAACAAGGTTACAAAGACAGTTTGTGTGAAAACACAAACTAAAAATCGGCCCCCGAAGTGGTCCACCCAGGCAGGCTTCAATATTTTCAGAAAGAACATCCAAATTAAATTATATCAAAGACAAATGAGAGATAAGAATGGAGAAAGAAGGTTGACAGATCTTGTGTAGTGCCCCAACGGTAAAGCAGATCAAAGGATAGGTGAAAGTGAATGCAAAGTTAGATGTGAACCTGCCCTAACTAGTTCCCCTTTCAGACCTTGTGGTCTATAGGGCAGATGATGTAAAGCTCACCTATGTGGCCTATGGTTAACGAGGGTGTCATGTAGCCAACACAACGACCAACCGCCTTTACTTTTCCCCAACTAATGGCAGGTACCCAATAAAGCTGGGTGGACTCAGAGGCGCCCAAGGATTCCGAAGTTGAAAATCCCAGTCTTCACCAGGATTCGAACCCGGGACCCTCGGTTCGGAAGCCAAGCGCTTTATCGCTCAGCTACCGCGCCTCTCCTGGCGTAACTGAAGTCGTATAATTAATGTAATTGTTTAGAAAATGCTTAATCTCTTTTTGCATCCTTAGGAAGCAAGTAATAAGAAAATAGTTTCAGGAAAATTAAGTTTACAAGATTACTATTTGTTTTAAATTAGGTCTAACTTATAATGCATACTAATTAGCCTTTTCTCTTTAAAAAATAGATTTTTCGCTTTCAGGAAAAAAAAAGTAGCCGTTGCATCAGAACTTTGAATGGTCTAAAACAGTTTTGCTCAACCTTATTAGACCTGCGGGCCATTTTGACTTTCGAAACGCGTGTCGCGGGCCACATCAACAAAAAGGTACGAAAAATGAAACCGAAATTCACCTGCAACTATTTGAAACTATTGGATTTAGTACTTACATTAATTAATGGGATAGTTAAATTCTATCCTTTTTTACGCGTCTAAAAATGTGAGCAACATTGTAGCTACCTTTACCACCAACTTATTTTCTTGTCTCTCTTCGGTAAATATTCTCATCGGTCCTCCAATCTCTAGGCGTAGTTTAACCAATCTTTTAGACGCGGCTCAAACCAAGAAGACCTTTAAATTTGTTTTATAATGCCGCTGTATATGTTTTTTTTTTTTGTTTGAAACAGCCAGACTTTCTTTACAAAACAAATATGTTGGCTTATTATCATGTTCTTCAAAAAAGATCCATTTAACTGGTAGATTCTACATTCAGAGTTCCATTTCATAAACTCATAATCGCACATCCGTTAAAGGTCATGGTATCAATCCATCACAGAAAATGTGAGGGCCCTAACGAAGGTAAATATACATTTACAACTTCTTTTAAAGGGGGGGGGGGGAGGATTTTCTAATTTTTGTGCCGACGATTCGGCGGGCCGGATGGAACTACATCGCGGGCCGGATCTGGCCCGCGGGCTGTACTTTGGGCATCACTGGTCTAAAATATTGTGATGTCGGATTTTCAATATCTTTTCTAGTTTACGCGCTCTAAACGGGACGGACTGACAGATGGACAGACATTTCGCACAAAACTAATAGCGTCTTTTCCCCATTCGGGGGCCGCTAACAAAAATAGTTAGTTAAAATCGTAGTTTAATTATTTTATTTTTTTTTAGTTACAATGAAACGAAAGAAATTGAACAAGGTTACAAAAGACAGTTTGTGTGGAAACACAAACTCAAAATCGGCCCCCGAAAAGGTCCATCCAGGCAGGCTTCAATATTTTCAGAAAGAACATGCAAATGAAATTATATCAAAGACAAATGAGAGATAAGAATGGAGAAAGAAGGTTAACAGATCTTGTGTAGTGCCCCAACGGTCCCGCAGATCAAAGGATAGGTGAAAGTGAATGTAAAGTTAGATGTGAACCTGGCCTAACTAGTTCCCCTTTTAGACCTTGTGGTCTATAATAGGGCAGATGATGTAAAGTTCATCTGTTTTTGTGGCCTACGATTAGCGAGGGTGTCATGTAGCCAGCACAACGAAAGTTTTCCCCAACTAATGTCAGGTACCCATTAGAGCTGAATGGACTCAGAGGCGCCCAAAGATTCCAAAGTTGAAAATCCCAGTCTTCACCAGGATTTGAACCCGGACCCCCAGTTCGGAAGCCAAGCGCTTTACCGCTCAGCCACCGCGCCTCCTATGGCCTAACTGATGTCTTATAATTGATCCAATTGTTTTGAAAAGGCTCAATCTCTTATTTTTTTTTGTCTTTACACAATTAATTTCTTTATTTTAAATATCGATTACATTCCAGACAGCTTTATACAAAAACTATCACACATTATAAATAAATATAATGGGTTCTAAATAAACAGAAGTACATGGTTAATGAAATTTTAAATGGCTGCTATTATTATATGATGACAAGAACTTAAAGAATACAAAATATGTCTTTCATTTGAAAAATGTTGTCATTTGGACGGGCTCAGAGGCTAGTTTCTTCAAAGCTAAAAACAACAACAAAAAAGAACACATATTTGTTCAGACCTGATATAAACAAACATGTCCCACACTATGCAACACGAAATGTCAAAATTTTTGAAAAAATATTTTCATGTTTGTTTCACTTTCAAGAGTCTATATAAAGAATTTTTAGAAAATGAAAATTTTTTTTCTTTGTCTTATTTTTCTAAAATGGCAGTTTAAAAACCATATGTTAAAAACATACATTTCACTAAATATGTTAAATAAAAATCTAGCATTGTTACGCAAGAGATCAAATATTTATTCCCATTTTAAAAGTTATAGACAAAGCCACCAGTAGGACCAGTGCTGACCAAGGGACAACATCTGAACATCCTGACGTACATTTCACAGTCTGTGTGACCGTGACCTCCTCAGTGTCGTCTGATTCATCGTTCAAAAAATCTCCGCACTTCGGGAAGTTCTTAGGAGGCTTTGGGAATTGACTTTTGTTTCCCACCTGAAAGAAGAGCCCCATTCCTATTTCGGCGTGAAACTCAATGTGACAGTGGAAAAACCAAATCCCTGGGTTATCAGCTTTAAACCGGACAATTGTATAGCCGCCGTCAGGGACAGTAACTGAGTCTTTAAGGGGTGCTTTTGTTTTGCTTCTGTTTAACTCCCCTCTTGAATCCATTGCTTTCACTTCTTCTAGTGTTGTGGTGGAATTAATTCTGTCTATTCCGATGACGCGAAAACTATAACCGTGAAGGTGCATGGGGTGATTGGCATCGTAAGGCAACCCCTCGTCGATGACCACAAGCTCCACGATATCGTTGAGGTCCACTTGGTACAGATGGACACAGCCGCACCACTTTGTGTCGCAGTGTTCCTGTAAAGTCTCGGCATTACAGTAGATGTCTTTGGACACATCATCGTACTGCGACAGAGGCGGCACCGGGGGCAGCAGAGTGGAGATGTGGTTGATTTGAGGAGTGTACAACATCTGACTCTTGAGGACAGAACTCAGTGGGTAGTAGGTAGGGTTGTTGAATCGTGGGTTGTCGATCTTGTAAAAGTCCATAGCGAGGTAGAACGTCTTATTTGGTTTGGATGTGAGGATGTCGTCATCGGCCTCCACACTGGACATTTGTGTGATATCCGCCTTATTCTGGCTCCTTTTGGCGTTCCAGAGATTCAGAAGCTTTCCCCCAGGTGCAGGTTCAAGAGGTGATTCAGGGGGGAGATCATCGGGAGCGCCCTCATATTTCAAAATGGCAGTTTGATTAGCGGACTTGACATTGCAGTCAGCCAAGCCTTTAACTCGGATCCAATAATTCCTCAAGTTCTCTTCTTTGTCAGCATATAGCACGAAGTCATATCTTTCTCCTGAGAAAATGTTAAACATGTCAACAGTGTAGGGAGCAAATGAGTGTCCATCTGAAGCGATCATCGTCATAGTATGGCTGTCCACTGAAAACTGAATAGGACAATTTAATATTCCAGCATTGATGACCCGGAACCGATACCTCTTGCCTGGCTTCACTGTGAATGTAGCCCTTGGTGTGAAAAGGGACGTCCCATTGCTGTCTTTAAATTCTCGGTACTGTCCCCTGCCATTGATAAGCATTAGTTCTGGTTTGTTGTCGCCGCTGTCGTGGTGGTGCGCCGCGAATCTGTTGACCGTCATTTCGGCCAGCCAATCGTTGACGATGATCACGTGGTCCGTCAGGTCGTAGTCGTACAGCAGATACTGGGGTTCTCGGCTCGGGGGTCTCCGGATGACCAGTGAGCCAAATAAGCCGTCTGCTCTCTGGACGCCGGCGTGGGCATGCCAAAAGTGAGTCCCAGGATTATTTGCTGTAAACCTGTATGTAAATTTGGCATGAGCTGGAATGGGGCACTGCGTCAGCATAGCCACTCCATCCATAAACGGGGTACCTCTCTGGTGGATGCCGTGCCAATGGATTGAGGTGCCTTCAGAAACTTCCATGGCATTCATCACAGTCACCTCGATGGTATCTCCTTCGCAAACCTCAACTCTTGGTCCAGGGAGAATTCGATTAGCTGTCTTAATTCCACGCATGACGCCATCGGCAGAGACACAGTGTGGGAGATAGCAGTGAGTCTGGTTGAAAGGGCAGTCATGACACGCCTTGGACATGACGTAATAATTCTCTAGCAGCCAGGTATACTTGCAGAGCCTTGGGAGGGAGTTGTCTTCACAATGTCTGTTACATGGGTGGTCCTTGTAATCGGACAAGATATAGTCACTTTCAATCTCGGTAGCCAGAAGAGATCGAAGCTTCAGAAGGACAAGAACTGATGTGACTAACTTAACACTGAGAAACATTTATCTCTCTGGTTCTTCTTGCCAATGTAAATCTGGTCTGCTGTGGTCTTGACAACTTCTGCGAGATGATGTGATCGGATCATGTTGCTGTTGGCTCCAATGTTGAGCTGTCTTCCTTGTCCTCAGCGCCAAACAGTGCGAATGTTGTGCCATGTTAGTAGCTCTACATCTACTCCGGAGTCCTAACATGATGTCACCTTGACCTAGTGTTTCCAGAATTATTCATAAAAGATTCTTGACTTCCAATTGTCTGTCCTTGTCTATATTCTTTAGGATTATTGGTTTTGGTTAATTTTGTTTCTAGTCTCTTCGCAGGCTCCATTCAGTTGCGTCTTGTTTTCTTGTTCCTTTGTTTCCTAGTATGTCTAGGATGAGGCTGCCGCTAAGATATAGACATTGGCATAGAGTTCTTGTAACGTTTCCACGGGCTTGCCGTGTTCTGTGAGTGTAGTACAGACACACTTGATGTTGACTTGTGACATGCTCTCCGATCATGTGATCAAAGAGGACGTAACCGCGAGGGAGAAATAATTCTTCAAAAGTGTTGACTTCCCTTTAAAAGTCAGTTTCTTTGTAGTTTTCCATAGATAAATAAAGTTCAATTTGATTCCTATCCCGCATCTCTTAGCCCAAACTCTCTTTAACCCAGGTACATACACACTCTCACACACTAGCATAACCACTTAAACTAACTGACATAATACAAATAGAGTAACTTTACAGATTGATTACAGTTTACAGTATTTAGATTTTTATCTCTGAGGTCTGACAATTTAGTCAAGGGCAATAAATTATACAATAATTACAATTTCTATCTAACCAGTATAATTATCAATTCTATGTTCAATTATTTTTCTAAATATTAACTCTAGATTATAAGGATTTAAAGATACATTGTTATTAACAACTTTAATTCTACTGTGCCACACAAGACTTCTGTATTCACTCACTATTATTAGATTAAATTTATGAATCATCTTACTTTTGATTTTAGGCAATTTATTTAAAACAATAGCTAGGTTAAGGTTAACATTGGTGTTACAGTTTGCCTCTAGTAGGACTTTCATAGTGCATCTAACATTATCAAATATTTTACATTTTAAAAACATATGGCTTTCATTGTTACCATTATCTGTGTGACATAAAACACATGTGTGTACATTTCTTTTCTTACTTCCTACAGGGGTCATCCCGAAGATTAGTCTGTATGTTATTTCTCTGGCTTTGGGTGTAATGTGTTTGCTGTGTAGATTTATAAAAGTGTCTCTGAAATCTATTACACCTAACTCTCTACTCCATTTGATCCTATTGAATAATCTTTCTTGTAACTGTTTCTTAAGTGTTGTATATGTGTCTTTTAATTGACTGTGTATTAGATGTTCATTGCCGGGGAGTATTCTTGATATGGATCTGTAAAATGGATGTGTGTTTGTACCAAAGTGGTGTGGGGTGTCATTTTTTATTGGAATTAATTTATTTAACCTTAAGCCGTAGTAGTATATTGTTAATGGAAAATTGTTTGGGTTCTTGGCTACTTGTCCTATGTATTTTAATCTTAGTGCTTGTATTTTGGTTCTGATGTCCTGTAAGTTTATCCCCCCATCCTCTTTGTTTTGTATAAGTGTTGTGTGTTTAATGTTCCTGATAGTGCTTTTAAATATAAAATTCCTAATGATTGTGTTTATGCTTGGTATAAAAGTTGGTGGAGGTTCTGTGATGTTTGCTAAATAAACTATCTTCGGGATGACCAGGTTGTTTACTAGTATTGCTCTACCAAATATAGTAGTTGCTGCATAATGAAATCTTTTAAGTGTGTTTTTGGTTTTGTTTAAAATATTTTCCCACTGCTGTGTGTGGTAATATGTTGGGTTGCTTGTCCACGTGATGCCGCATATTTTAATTGCCTTCTCTATTTTAAGGTTAAAGGGGATGTTTAAGGGGATTTCCCACCTGCCCAATCCCATAATACAAGATTTATTTATGTTGATTTTTGACCCGCTTGCCCTCCCAAATTGAATAAACTTATCTATGATTGCGGCTATGTCTTTTTCTGAGGAGGGAAAAAGGGTGGTGTCATCAGCGTATGCTTTAACTTTAACTACGGGCGTGGGGCCTGGGATTTTTATCCCCGTGATTCCACTATCTAGCCTGATGGTTTCTAAAAGGGGTTCTAGACAAAGGGTGTATAAAAAGGGAGAAAGGGGACACCCTTGTCTAACAGATCTTCTAATAGGGATACTGCCACTAAGGGTTTGGTTTATTATGAGTTTGCTTGTGGCATCAGTGTAAACTAGCTTTATGTATTTCTTCATTCTTCCATCTATCTTCGTCTTGTCTAGTATTTTGAAAAGGTAATCATGGTCTATTCTGTCAAAGGCTTTTTCCTGGTCAATAGAAAAGAAGGCTGCTTTCAAGTCTTTGTCTTTACAGAAATATATAATGTCTCTTAAAAAATGGTTAAGTTCGTCGATGTTTTTGTCTGGGTTGCTACAGTATTGGTCCTGTCCTATTAAGTGTGGTATGAGGGGTTTTAGTCTTAAAAAAATCATTTTCGTCAGGAGTTTGTAGTCGGTGTTTAGAAGTGAGATCGGTCGAAAGTCGCTAGGTGAGGTGTTGTTTTCTTGTTTTTTTGGTAGAAGTGTGATGTATGCTAAGTTGAAATCTCTAGGTAACTGTTCTGTCACTAACATGTCGCTGTATAGATTTAATAGTAGGGGTCCTATTTGGGGAAAAAAGGCTTTGTAAAATTCAAACGTCAGACCGTCTGGGCCAGGGGATTTGTTGTTTTGTGTTGTATCTAAAGCAGCCCTCAGTTCGTCTAGCGTAAAGGGAGCGTCTGTCTCTATCTGTTCTGTAATTGGTATTTCTTTGCAGTTCTGTAAAAATAATTTTTGTGCGTTGTCGTCCGTCTGTTCCTTGTCATACAAATTAGTAAAGTGTTTCGTAAATGTGTCTGTTATTTTGTCCAGGTCGTGTATAATTTCTCCTTTACTATCAACAATGTTGTCAATAGTTCTGTCAATTTGAATGTTTTGTTCTGCTGATAAAAAAAGTTTGTTAGGCCCTTCGGTTATTTTTTTACTTTTGCACCTCAATTCCGCTCCTTTGTATTGATAGTTAAATAGTTCTTCTAGTTGTGTTAGTATATGTGTTTTGGCTGCTTCGTCTTCTTCGTGTGTTAGTAAACTTTTAAGTCTTTCCTCTTCTTTTTTCCTTTTTGAGTTAACTAGTGTGGCCAGTATTTGGCTTTGCTGCTTAATGGAGCTTTTAATTAGCGTCCATATTTGTGTCACTTTGAAATGGGGTGTGTTTGAGTCATGTATTATATTTTTGAGGAGGTTTGCGATTGTTTTTAAATAGAGCGGGTCTTTTAGGAGGTCGTTGTTAAATTTCCAGATCGGTGTTTTTTGTTTTTTCTTTTTTAGTTTTGGGTTCAGCAGTTCCACTAAGACTCCTTTGTGGTCTGTATATTGTAACGTCTCTATGAGATGTGTTACACTTTTTGTTTCGCACGCCCTTGGCACATACACTCTATCTATCCGTGTTTCTATTTGGTGTGCCTTGTCCCTGAACGTGGTGACCCGGCCCGTGACCTCTACTTCTCTATAGGCATCTACTAACCGGAAAGCCTTGATGACTCCCCCCAAATAGTCATGCGTTTTAATTGTTACACGAGGAGCAGGACCCTCTGTGTTTGTGTTTTGCTTGTCTAATTGGGAATCAATGTAATTTAAATCACCCCCTACTATCAAATTTTCTCCTGCGTACTGAGTGTGTAGAATGTCACTTAGCATTCCAAAAAACTCGTGTTTCTCTTTTTTTTGAGCGGGTGCATAAATGTTGACTAACGTGTATGTGTGTTTTTGTGAGCTTGTCCTAATTATTACTATCCTTCCGCTATTGTCTTGATATGAGTGTGTGATTGAAAACCTATTGGATGTTTGTAAAATGGCTGTCCCTCGTGGCTTTCTACCTAAACTAAAATAACCCTCCCGGAGGCCCATAAGAGAGACTGCTTTTTTGGCCTTGTACTCTAACTGTGTGTTGGTCTCTTGCAGAAAGATAAAGTCTGGCTTGTATTTCCTTGTGAGGTGTGCTATGTATGTGTGTTTATTGTTAAGCCCTCTGATGTTGAGTGTCAAAATTTTGATGTCTGCCATGAGTGTGTGAGATTGGTTTGCGTGTTTGTTATTCTATTGTATGTGTATGCGTTTTATCTTTAAGAGTTGCTATGTTGTTTATGTGTTTGAATGTGTGTTAGGGTCCTCGCCCTCATCTATGACTAGCACTGACGGGGAGTCTGGAAAGTTCAGCTCGAGCTTGAACTGTTCTTCCTCTCTTTTCTCCTCCTCTACCCGGGGATCCTCGTTTAGATCCTCTGATGAGGAAGAGAGAGAGAGGGCCCTCTTTCTTGTTATTTTGGTTGGGGTGGTGGGTGCTGAACTTGCCCCTCCGGATGTTTTAATTTTTTTACTTTGCTTAGATTTGTTTTCAGGGCTGTTAGGTGGGAGGAGACCACTTGGAGTAGCTCCCATAGCTTCTATTTGTTTTTTTCCCCCTCCTTTGCTGCTTTCAACCATTGTGAAGCCATCTTTTTTTAGCTGTTGATCAATCTCGGATTGCTTTTTCTCTCCCTCCCCTTTAAGGGCCATGGCATAGGAGATTTTCCCTCCTACCTCCTTTGCACCTTCTGTGGGGTTTTGGTCCCGTCTGGGGTTCGCCCTATTTGGACACTGGTTTGACCAGTGCTGGTCCTGTCCGCAATGCCAGCACTGTTGTCTACGTCCCGGGATGGTCACGAGGACCTTGTAGGTCCTCGGATCGTCCTCATATCGTAACTGAATATAATGGGGGAGTTCAGTCTGTTTGCGGAGTTTGATCCAAGCCGCCCACTTATCTGAGTTGCCTAGCTTGATTGGCTCTATCTTGGAGCCTTCTTCTGCAAAGGCTCCAAAGATTTCTCCTATCTTTGATTTGTTTATGGTTGGTGCTACCCAGTGAAGGGTAACCCTGATTTTTTCGTCTTCTAAGGTACAGACATCTACCTTGAAGTCCTTATCATTCCCGAATGATTTCCCTAGTATACGGGTTCTCACTCGGGCGGATGTTGGGACCAGGAACCAGACAAAGGGGTTCTCGAAGCGATAGAGAGAACTCACTTCGTCCGGTGTTAGTTTCAGGCACTCTATTAGGCTCGCCATAGTGGCCTTAACAGCCCCTTGGCCTGACAGCTTTAGAAGCAAGGTACCTGGGGAGTGGACAAGTCCACCATCCAGGTCTTTTTTTTCAATAAAAAATGTCTTAACTGACATTTTTACAAGGGTTTATCACAAGTACAGAGACAGAAAAGAGACGATAACTACACTACAAACTACACAATACTTTACTACACAACCCTCGCGCCGTCCACTCTAAACAGTAACACACAAAAATCCACAGAATCACAAAATAAACCACAGAAACACAAATAATCCACAGAATTAATCCTCAAGTGTTAGCTACTTAATCAATCTCTTATTCGAATCCTCAGAAAAAAATAAAAATTCCGCAATAAAAAAAATGTTCATAAAAATGAAGTTTATAAGATTACTATTCATTTTAAATTAGGTCTAACTTATAATGCATACTAATTAGCTTTTTCTCTTTAAAAAAACTGCTTGCATAACTGATTTTAAAAATTAGATTTTCGCTTTCAGAAAAAAAAAAGTAGCCGTTGCATCAGAACTTTGAATGGTCTAAAATATTGTGATGTCGGATTTTCAATATCTTTTCTAGTTTACGAGATTAAACGGGACGGACGGACAGACGGTCAGACATTTCGCACAAAACTAATAGCGTCTTTTCCCCTTTCGGGGGCCGCTAAAAATGGTTTCTTTCAAAAAGTCTGCGCGAAAATGAGGCGGCCTGATAGCGCCTCTTCATAGTAGAGGCTTCCTATGCCTAAAAACAAGCAATTAGCACTATGCAGGATGGACCACTGTCCTGTTAGTTCATATTTTGCACGGTTCAGTTCAAACTTCAACTCACTGCGAGGAGGACACTATGCCTTGTTTCCACTGCCTCAGGATTTGACTTTGTCGGGTCTCGACAGGTCTAGGAAGTCAAGCTCTTGACCTGTCTGGTTACACAAAGTGCATTACAGGGGGAGGGGTTCTGTCCAGGGAGGATTTGAACCTGTCAGCGCCTCACATACATGGAGTTGGATGGTGAGCATGAAAATGCATTACGCACAACAGCAGGGGGGTTCTGTCCAGGGAGGATTTGAACCTGTCAGCACCTCACATACATGGAGTTGGATGGTGAGGATGAAAGTGCATTACGCACAACAGCAGGGGGGTTTCTGTCCAGGGAGGATTTGAACCTGTCAGCACCTCACATACATGGAGTTGGATGGTGAGTGTCGCGTAGTATAGACAAGTGTCTATTTCTTTCTCCTAACTCTGTTTTTTTTATTTCCTCTACTGGTAGTACGTGTACGGGGCGAGAGTGTCTTGTATTTTTTTGTTTTGAATTGTTTTGCTACGTCACAAAGTCCGGTGACATCTATCGGTCATTCTTTGTCATGAGGCAGTTCACCCTCTAGTTTTGGTTGTAGCGGACGGTGTGTTGGCTCGTAAAACGTTATTTGTCTGTACCAGTTTCTCGGACTTATTATTCAGTTGGATTTTTGGGACCCCTGTTTAGGGTGAGTTATTCGTTTGTGATATCTATTATTGTATGTTGTATGAGGTTGTCACTATTTCTATTTTTAGTGTAGAAGTTGAGAGTATTGTGTTTATTTCGTTTATAGGGTGCCAGTGTTGGAGTTGTGGGCGTCGCTTGCCGTCTCAGAAATACATATTGCAGTTTTTTTCATTGTCATTGTCAAACTTTACTATTACCAAGGTTGGCAGTGTTGTGACGCCAGTCGGTCAGAGTCTGGTGGACCATAAAGCCAGGGTGAAAAGTTAATAGCCGTAGCAAAGGTGCTTAAATTAATTATTGTATAATATCTTTATATATACCTATTATATATATATATATATATCTAATATATATACTGTCTATTTGTCATCCTCATTGTACATACACATATATGTTTCATACAATTAAATTCATTTATTTTTGTTGTTATTTAAACTATTCACCTAGTTGTTTACTGTATGTACGACTGTGTGTGAGTGATGTTCTTGTCAGGTTGAACCCCGGGACCTTAACAGTATACAGCTAGTTAAAAACGCAAATAAATCCTAAACCTGACAAATGGGGGCTCAGAGTCCGGCTGTGACTACTAGGTCATAGATTGTCTTATCTAGTCTTGTTATCTTATAAAATAAAAAAAATATATATACTGCCTTACTTAGACTTAGACTTAGGTCCTCCCGCGCCGTTCGGCGCATTGGGCGGCAAGCTGTCTCCATAATGATCTGTCACTGGCAATGTCTGAAGCCTCTTCCCATCTGGTGTCCACTGTTCTGAGGTCCTCCATGAAGGTGTGTCGCCAGGTAATACGAGGACGTCCCTGTTTGCGCTTTCCTCGTTTTGGCTTCCATGTTATCGCAACTCTTGGTGTGCGTAATTCATTTTGACGTAGAACATGTCCCGCAAACCTCATGCGACGCTCAGTCACAACCTCACTAAGTGTTCGACTCCCAGTTCGGCAAAGGATTTCCTTGTTTGAGATCCGGTCTGTGTATCTGACTCTTAAAATCCGTCTCAGCCATCTCTGTTGAGCCACATTTAGTCTTTTCTCAATTTTGACAGATGACTTCCACGTCTCACATGCATATGTAGCAGTTGGAATGACGATTGTGTTGAGAAGGTGTATTTTTGTCTCGAGTCCAATGGCTTGGCTAGTCCAAATAGGTTGCAGCCTTTGGAAAATGCTCCCTGCCTTTCCTATTCGGCACGCTACATCATGGTAAGCGTCTCCATCATTTGTTATGATGCTGCCAAGGTACGTGAACTTGTCCAGCTCTTCAAGCTTTGACTCGCCAAGTCTGACGGGGACACCCTTTGCCTTATATCCCACTCGCATAATTTTAGTCTTATCCAAGTTTATGCGGAGGCCAATTTTGGGTGCCTCTCTGTCTAGGCTCTCCGTCATTTCTTGAATGCATTTATTTGTAGCCCCGAGTAGTGCAACATCATCAGCAAAGTCCAAGTCCGTCAATCGGAGTTGTTCATGCCATGGAATACCAAAGGCAGTCTGGTTCATTGCTCTCCTCATTATGTAGTCGATGGCTAGGAGGAAAAGGAAGGGAGATAAGATGCACCCCTGTCTCACACCTGTCTCGATTGTAAAAAACTCTGTTGTTCCCTCTTCTCTTTTAATGCAGCAACTAGACTGACTGTAAAGGTGTCGTAGGATCTGGACGAATTTTTCTGGTATACCGTATTCTCTAACTATTTTCCATAGTGATTCTCGGTGGACACTATCAAACGCTTTTTTGAAGTCCACGAAACTGATCGTTAGCCGTTGTTGGTACTCAAAACTTTGTTCTATGATATTTCGTAAAACGAAAATCTGCTCTGTACATGATCTGCCTCTTCGGAAACCTGCTTGTTCTTCTCTGAGCCTTTCATCTACAGACTGTTGAAGCCGTCTCAACAAAACAGTGCTGAAAACTTTGCCTGGGACAGAGAGGAGAGTAATGCCCCTCCAGTTGTTACAGTCTGCCAAGTTGCCCTTTTTTGGAAGCTTTACAATCACTCCCTTTTGCCAGTCCTCTGGGACTTTTGAAGTTCGCCAACAGAGATTTAAGAGATCAGTCATTCTGTTAACAATGCACTGTCCCCCATATTTTAGCATTTCTGCTGATATCATGTCTAGTCCTGGTGCTTTGTTATTATTTAGCACTGCAATGGCCATGGTAACCTCCTCAGCAGTTATTGGGTCTGTCTTGACCTTGAGATCATTGTCTGGAGAGGGGTCCTTGAATATGTAAGTTATGTCTGGCGACAGTTGGTTAAGGGTCTCTTTAAAGTGCTCTACCCATCTTGCATCCTGTTCTTCTTTCGTTAACAAAGTTTTGCCTTGCTTGTCTTTTATTGGTGCCCCATGTCCACTCTTTGCTCCAGTGAGATCTCGGACAATACGATGGAGGGTTTTTGTGTCATTTCTGCTTGCAGCTGCTTGTGCCTCTTGTCCTTTCTGCTCAATCCAGTCCCGTTTATCTTGCCGACAGCTTCTCTTTACTTTCAGATCTGCTTCCCTATAGGCTTCTTCCGCTAGGCTGCGATCCTGTGTTTCATTTTTCTGATCTCGTCTACGTTTGGCCTCTTTCCTCTCATCTATCAATTTCCATGTTCTGTCTTGTATCCACCGTTCCTTGTATGAACCTCGCCTCCTTCCGATAACTTCTTCTGCGCACCCAATAGTGGTATCTTTGAAGTTGGCCCACTCTTCTTCAAGGGTCAATATATCTGCAAGAGCCTCAAAGCGGTTCGTTAGTTTCAATTGGAACTGTGCTGCAGTATTGCCGTCTTTAAGCTTCTCTACATTAAATGGGCGGGGTCGTGTGGCTCGTTTTGGTTGGCGTTTCAATCGGAGCTTACATTTGCCACTGACAAGGTAGTGGTCTGAGCCGATATCAGCTCCTCTGCGGGTCCGCACGTCTAACAGAGATGACCTCCATCGTTTGGAGATGCAAATGTAATCTATCTCGTTGAAGGTTTCCCCATTTGGTGATCGCCATGTTTTTTTGTGTATTTGTTTGTGCTTAAAATATGTGTTTCCAATTGAAAGGCTGTTGGATGCGCAGAGAGTATATGCGCATATACTGCCTAATACCCCTTTATTGTATTTATATTTGATGTATTGGGTACAATTTGCTGAAGAAAAAAAAATTGTTTGTGTACTTCTCATAATTGTTTGGACATCAAAAGTAGCAGAGGCTTGAAACATTGTTAAATTTATCATTAATTTGTTTGAATTCACCGCCATATTACCATATGTGTTGATTGTTGATATTGAGGATTGTACCAATGCTAAATTCATCATTTATGATTTTGAACTCATCATCATATGACTATAGGTGTTGATATTTCAAGATTGTGATTTATATTCATTTATTTAATTTTTTCTTTCATGTAATCTTGTGCTTCACTTATGACCGAGTGACGAGTGTCTTCTCGCTCCCGACAACAGACAAGTGTGTGGGGATTGACCGTTGATACATGTGTTAGAGGCCATCGTTCCTGTGTTGGTGTTTTGGAAGTCCCTGTAGCAGCTACCCTTCTACGCATCGGCCTGGAGTGAGGCGTTTTCTCTCCGACGTTGGATACTACTCAGATAGGTTTTCTCTTTCTTTGCCATACGACACACTCATAGGTTGTAGTTTACATCTTATGTCTGTATATTATAGTACATCATATTAATAATAATAATAGTATTAGTTGATTTAGCTTAACACAGTAAGGCACTTAGACCATGGAAACCAGGTTAACGGTAACGTCACAATTTATTAGTGATGGCCGTACTATGGGGTACGAAGGGGAAAGGTTAGAGAAATATGTGAAGGAACGGAAAGCTGAATATGATAGAGATAAGGAAGTCGCGAAGGCAGAGGAAGAGGCTAGGTTTGAGCGGCAGGAGAAGTTGAAGAAAGAGGCGAAGGCAGAAGAAGAGGCTAGAAAGAAAGAGGCGAAGGCAGAAGAAGAGGCTAGAAAGAAAGAGGCGAAGGCAAAAGAAGAGGCTAGAAAGAAAGAGGCGAAGGCAGAAGAAGAGGCTAGAAAGAAAGAGGCGAAGGCAGAAGAAGAGGCTAGAAAGAAAGAGGCGAAGGCAGAAGAAGAGGCTAGAAAGAAAGAGGCGAAGGCAGAAGAAAAGGCTAGGTTTGAGCGGCAGGAGAAGTTGAAGAAAGAGGCGAAGGCAGAAGAAGAGGCTAGGAAGAAAGAGGAAGAAGAGAGATTTGAACGTGATGAGAAGGCCAAACGCGAGGAGCACGAAAGATGGAAGGAAAGAGATGCCAAGGAGTCAATCAAGAGGAAAGAGGAGTTGGAACTGGCTAGGCTTAAAGAAAAATCTGCGCCAGAGGCAGGCGGGGCGGCAGGACAGTCAGGGGATGTGCGATACAAGAATGTCTTAGACAGGCTTGACAAGAGTTTCCAGGGAATGAAAGATGACGACGACCTCCTAGCTTACCTAACACACTTTGAGGCCGTTGCAGCAAGGTGCAAAATAGAGAGAAAAGAGTGGTCCTTGCTGTTGTCATATAAACTGACCACCGCACTCAGAAACTTCATGCTAAGGGACAGTCTGTTCCTTAGCGAGAATTATGAAGAAGTCAAGACTGCACTTCTTCGCCATGCAGATATCAACGCGGAAACCTGCCGCAAAAGATTCCATCTCGTGAGACCAAGTCAAAACGACTTTAGGAGATATGTAACAGAATTGAGAACAGCATTAGACAATTGGTGCAAGATGGCCGAAGTCGGTAAAACAGTGGAGGAGTTAAAAGACCTGTTGATCAAAGATAGGATCTTAGAAAGTGTTTCGAGTGACGTATACAG
Source organism: Biomphalaria glabrata (assembly GCF_947242115.1). NCBI lineage: Eukaryota > Metazoa > Mollusca > Gastropoda > Planorbidae > Biomphalaria > Biomphalaria glabrata. Next base: position 50,452,177 of record NC_074714.1, read on the forward strand.
GCAACTAGTTTTGAGCAAGCACAGAACAGTAGATAATATGCTAGAAGTTATAGAAGGATTTAAGGTAGCTGGTTCTGGTGTGTCCATTTGTAAGGAAGAAAGTGTATATGTTGCAGCAGCATGCAGTGAGTCGGGGTCAGATGTGTCTATTTGTAAGGAAGAAAGTGCGCATGTTGCGGCAGCGTGTCGTGAGCCTGTGAGAAATAGAAGTCCAGGGATTGAGAGTAACTTAATTATTTGTTTTAAGTGCAAGAGGGGAGGCCACAAAGCGTCAGAATGCCCTCAACGTTCGCAACTTAACTCTAGTCCTGCTTCGGATGTTAGATATAGGAACGCACCCACAATCTCCACTAACACACAAAGGCGCAGTAGAAATGCATCACAAGGTCGCTATCAAAGGCAGTTTGATGGTAACGGTCGAAGAATCCGCGGCAATAGTGCTGGGAGACAAAGTTATGCTACATACGAGAATTCTTACAATAACAGGCACAGTAGAACGGGTGGTACTGGGGCATACCAAAACAGAGATCAAGGCCCAGGAGGTTCTTATAGATGACTGAGTGGTCCTCACAATATTCAAAATTGTGGAAATTGTACTTTAGGGAAAGGAGATGAGTATTTTTCACCCTGTAAGAGAAAAACTTTTTCATATGTGGATAAGACATTACGTGATAAGTCTGTGGGTAAGCTGAAGTTTGAAAAGGGGAGAGTAAATGGGATAAGTGTGTCTGTTTTGAAAGATTCTGGTTCGAGTGTTATAGGAATTAGAAGCTCATTAGTTGGTGAGAAAGACATGATTCCTGGTACTTATAAATTAAAACTTGTTGATGGGATAGTGAAGGATTATCCATTGGCATGTGTGAGTATTGAGTCGGATTACATTGTCGGTAAATATGTCGTAGCTTGCTTTAAAGATCCGGTTGCAGATTTAATTCTTGGGAATGTTGACAGTAATGTGAGTCGTGAGTTTAATTGCTCAGCAGTAACTAGGTCAATGACAAATAAGGAGATTGAGGGCGGCACTGTAAGTGATGGTGGAGTATTGGAAGAATGTCGAGATGTGTTAGGTACAAGCGAAGAATTTTTATGTGAACAGTTGAGTGATCCGTCTTTAAAAGATCTATGGGAGCGACATGTGGACAGTTGAGTGATCCGTCTTTAAAAGATCTATGGGAGCGACATGTGAACAGTTGAGTGATCCGTCTTTAAAAGATCTATGGGAGCGACATGTGGACAGTTGAGTGATCCGTCTTTAAAAGATCTATGGGAGCGACATGTGGACAGTTGAGTGATCCGTCTTTAAAAGATCTATGGGAGCGACATGTGAACAGTTGAGTGATCCGTCTTTAAAAGATCTATGGGAGCGACATGTGGACAGTTGAGTGATCCGTCTTTAAAAGATCTATGGGAGCGACATGTGGACAGTTGAGTGATCCGTCTTTAAAAGATCTATGGGAGCGACATGTGAACAGTTGAGTGATCCGTCTTTAAAAGATCTATGGGAGCGACATGTGGACAGTTGAGTGATCCGTCTTTAAAAGATCTATGGGAGCGACATGTGAACAGTTGAGTGATCCGTCTTTAAAAGATCTATGGGAGCGACATGTGGACAGTTGTGTAGATAATAAAAAGAATGGAAGTGTGGAATATTAAGTGTTTGATAGACTATTGTACAGAGTGTTTAGGGGAAAGTTTGGTGAGGAAGAAAGACAGTTAGTTGTACCTTCAGCTAAGAGAGAAATTGTGTTGAAAACCGCTCATGAGAGTATGTTGGCAGGACATTTGTCATTAAGAAAGACTAAAAGTAAAATCTACAAATATTTTTTCTGGCAAGGTTTAGATAGAGACATAAAAGAGTTTGTGAGGTCGTGTGATATTTGTCAGAAAGCTAGGATGCCACGTCGTTGTGACAGAGTGGAGCTTGGCCAAATGAATGTTATTACCACTCCGTTTTATAAAGTTGCAACATATATTATTGGCCCATTGGAGTTAACTGACAATAAGAATAGGTATATTTTGACAGTAGTAGATGTTGCTACGAGATGGCCAGAAGCGATACCACTGAGAAATATAAACACAGAAACACTTATCGAAGCACTAACTAGTATTTTTTGTAGAATTGGGCTACCGACTGAAATTTTAAGTGATCAAGGCCCACAGTTTACTTCGGAATTGTACAATCAGGTCTGTAATTTTTTCTCTGTCAAACCAGTGCATTCTACCATTTACCACCCGAGCTCTAATGGGATGGTTGAACGACTTAATTCTTCTTTAAAATCCTTTCTAAGGAAAGTGTGTCAGGATAGCCCTTGTGATTGGGACCGGAAAGTCAACGCAGCACTGTTCGCCTACCGAGAGGTTCCTAACGAAACAACGGGAATGTCACCATTTGAGCTTGTCTACGGAAGACAAATGAGGGGCCCTTTGGCTATCTTAAAGCAAGTGTTCGTAAATAACGAAGAGGAAAATGGGTACAAGAATGTATTCAGTTATTTACTGGATTTGAAGACAAGATTATCTGAGGTGACTGCTATTGCTAATTTCAACAGTAAGGCAAACAGAAATAAATACAAGAAACAATATGACAAATACTCATCGAGGCGTGATATAAATGTGGGTGACTGTGTTTTAGTCCTCAAACCACACAGAGACAGTAAGCTGTCCGTGTTTTGGCAGGGCCCGTATAAGGTTCTAAACAAGATTTCCCAATTTAATTATGTTATCCAGAAAGAAAATATGACAAAGATATATCATATAAACAGACTTATGAAATACCATTGTAGGGTAAAGAAGGGAGATAACCTAATTGTTGCAGATGAAAATAGAAATGAACTTATGTCAGCTAATATGGTTTCAGTTGTAGGGGAGGAAGACGTTGCTGAGCAGGATGAATATAATGATGATATGCTACCTAACATTCCAACGCTAGAAATTACGCAGAAAGAGAAGATTCACGAGGATGTCTTCACACAGGTCAAAATTAACCCCAATTTGAACCATATGCAAAAGATGCAAGTAAATGAAATTTTAACAGAGTATAGAGACATTATATCCAATGTTCCTGGGAGGGCCACTGTCGAAAAGTTTAAAATTATAGGAATTATAGGGCCGACGGACTCCCCTTATGCAGCGCCAGTTGTTATAATTAAGAAGAAAGATGGCACACTCCGCCCTTGTATAGATTTTAGAAAATTAAATAATATATATTACTGAAATACCTGCTGAGGTAATTCCTGAACAAGAAGATTTGTTTAACATGTTGTATAAAGCCAAGTACTTTACATTGGTGGACCTAACAAAGGGTTACTGGCAAATTCCGATCAGTGAAACGAGCAAACCTTTTACAGCGTTTAGAGTTCTTGGGCAGCATTATATGTTCCACTACTTACCCATTGGGTTGAGCGGTGCTCCAAGTCATTTTAATAAGGTTGTTAAGAGTATGCTAAGGGGAGTAGAAAATGTATTGTTCTACTTCGATGACATTTGTATTTTCAGTGAAGACTGGGAATCACACTCGAAAAGTGTCAGAAATGTTTTTTGCGCTCTAAGAGAGAACGGCTTTACACTAAAACCAGATAAACTTGAGGTGGGCTACACTAGTGTTAAATTTCTGGGTCATAATGTGGGACAGGGAGTTATCAAACCTGATCCTAGCAATGTAAAAAAGATCATGGAATTTAAAACATCCACTACAAAGAAAGAAATACGTAGTTTGATTGGTCTGATAAATTATTACAGCAAATTTATTCCGAGTTACGCGGATTTAGTATTCCCCTTTACAGAGTTACTACGTCGGGGCAAGTCTATAAGAGTGGACTGGAACTATGAGTGTGCGGAGGCATTGAATAGAGTGCAGACTTGTTTGAGTAAGTATCCTATTCTTCGTTTACCTGACCCTTCTCTATCTTTTTTTCTTCAGACCGATGCTTCAGATAAAGGAATTTCTGGTATTCTCTGTCAGTGTATCAAAGGTGTGTTACATCCCATAAAGTACGTAAGCCGTAAGTTGTTGCCTCGGGAGCAGAAGTACTCTATTATTGAACGGGAAGGATTAGCCATAGTATATTCTGTTAAGAAACTGGACAGGTATTTAGCAGGTAAAACATTTCACTTGCTGACTGATCACAAGGCCTTATCGTATCTCAGGAGCACAAACTTTACAAATGCACGTATCACAGGATGGGCATTGATGCTACAAGACTACTCCTTTGACGTTGCCCACGTAAAGGGAGAGCACAATCTGCTGGCTGATCTTTGTTCAAGATTGATATAGACTTCCATCCGCCATTTATATTATGTCTCTATGTGTTATAACATTTGAACTTGTGTTTTATATTATGCAAATGATACTAATTTCAAGAATATAATGTGTATTTATCTACCATGAATATAAGTTGGTATATTATATTAATGTTGTATTTGTAAATATGATTTTGTAATATAACTTGGTTCTTGGCCCAAGTTGATATGGGTCACCTTAAAAGTCAAGGTAACCAACTTTTCTTTGTTATTGGATCTTTATCTTGACGTGTATTGTGTCTCCTTGGTTCATTAATTGGTGACTCCCCATCATTTTTTTGTCTTCCATTATTACATTTTGAAATGTGACATAGATGCACTTATGATCATTTTGTTCTTCCTTGTTCTTTCTACAAAGTTTTGTCTTCGAAAGGATTTTTGATGACTGGAATTTCTTTCAAAATTTCCAGTTCGTCGAGGAGGGGGGATGTCGCGTAGTATAGACAAGTATCTATTTCTTTCTCCTAACTCTTGTTTTTTTTATTTCCTCTACTGGTAGTACGTGTACGGGGCGAGAGTGTCTTGTATTTTTTTGTTTTGAATTGTTTTGCTACGTCACAAAGTCCGGTGACATCTATCGGTCATTCTTTGTCATGAGGCAGTTCACCCTCTAGTTTGGTTGTAGCGGACGGTGTGTTGGCTCGTAAAACGTTATTTGTCTGTACCAGTTTCTCGGACTTATTATTCAGTTGGATTTTTGGGACCCCTGTTTAGGGTGAGTTATTCGTTTGTGATATCTATTATTGTATGTTGTATGAGGTTGTCACTATTTCTATTTTTAGTGTAGAAGTTGAGAGTATTGTGTTTATTTCGTTTATAGGGTGCCAGTGTTGGAGTTGTGGGCGTCGCTTGCCGTCTCAGAAATACATATTGCAGTTTTTTTCATTGTCATTGTCAAACTTTACTATTACCAAGGTTGGCAGTGTTGTGACGCCAGTCGGTCAGAGTCTGGTGGACCATAAAGCCAGGGTGAAAAGTTAATAGCCGTAGCAAAGGTGCTTAAATTAATTATTGTATAATATCTTTATATATACCTATTATATATATATATATATATATATCTAATATATATATACTGTCTATTTGTCATCCTCATTGTACATACACATATATGTTTCATACAATTAAATTCATTTATTTTTGTTGTTATTTAAACTATTCACCTAGTTGTTTACTGTATGTACGACTGTGTGTGAGTGATGTTCTTGTCAGGTTGAACCCCGGGACCTTAACAGTATACAGCTAGTTAAAAACGCAAATAAATCCTAAACCTGACAGTGAGCATGAAAATGCATTACGCACAACAGCAGGGGGGTTCTGTCCAGGGAGGATTTGAACCTGTCAGCACCTCACATACATGGAGTTGGATGGTGAGCATGAAAGTGCATTACGCACAACAGCAGGGGGTTTTCTGTCCAGGGAGGATTTGAACCTGTCAGCACCTCACATACATGGAGTTGGATGGTGAGCATGAAAGTGCATTACGCACAACAGCAGGGGGGGTTTCTGTCCAGGGAGGATTTGAACCTGTCAGCACCTCACATACATGGAGTTGGATGGTGAGCATGAAAGTGCATTACGCACAACAGCAGGGGGGTTTCTGTCCAGGGAGGATTTGAACCTGTCAGCACCTCACATACATGGAGTTGGATGGTGAGCATGAAAGTGCATTACGCACAACAGCAGGGGGGGTTTCTGTCCAGGGAGGATTTGAACCTGTCAGCACCTCACATACATGGAGTTGGATGGTGAGCATGAAAGTGCATTACGCACAACAGCAGGGGGGTTTCTGTCCAGGGAGGATTTGAACCTGTCAGCACCTCACATACATGGAGTTGGATGGTGAGCATGAAAGTGCATTACGCACAACAGCAGGGGGGTTCTGTCCAGGGAGGATTTGAACCTGTCAGCACCTCACATACATGGAGTTGGATGGTGAGCATGAAAGTGCATTACGCACAACAGCAGGGGGGTTTCTGTCCAGGAAGGATTTGAACCTGTCAGCACCTCACATACATGGAGTTGGATGGTGAGCATGAAAGTGCATTACGCACAACAGCAGGGGGGTTTCTGTCCAGGGAGGATTTGAACCTGTCAGCACCTCACATACATGGAGTTGGATGGTGAGCATGAAAGTGCATTACGCACAACAGCAGGGGGGTTTCTGTCCAGGGAGGATTTGAACCTGTCAGCACCTCACATACATGGAGTTGGATGGTGAGCATGAAAGTGCATTACGCACAACAGCAGGGGGGTTTCTGTCCAGGGAGGATTTGAACCTGTCAGCACCTCACATACATGGAGTTGGATGGTGAGCATGAAAGTGCATTACGCACAACAGCAGGGGGGGTTTCTGTCCAGGGAGGATTTGAACCTGTCAGCACCTCACATACATGGAGTTGGATGGTGAGCATGAAAGTGCATTACGCACAACAGCAGGGGGGTTTCTGTCCAGGGAGGATTTGAACCTGTCAGCACCTCACATACATGGAGTTGGATGGTGAGCATGAAAGTGCATTACGCACAACAGCAGGGGGGGTTCTGTCCAGGGAGGATTTGAACCTGTCAGCACCTCACATACATGGAGTTGGATGGTGAGCATGAAAGTGCATTACGCACAACAGCAGGGGGGTTTCTGTCCAGGGAGGATTTGAACCTGTCAGCACCTCACATACATGGAGTTGGATGGTGAGCATGAAAGTGCATTACGCACAACAGCAGGGGGGGTTCTGTCCAGGGAGGATTTGAACCTGTCAGCACCTCACATACATGGAGTTGGATGGTGAGCATGAAAGTGCATTACGCACAACAGCAGGGGGGTTTCTGTCCAGGGAGGATTTGAACCTGTCAGCGCCTCCCATACATGGAGTTGGATGGTGAGCATGAAAGGTTTGAGCCTCTCTGTCACGTGCTGCCAGTTTATTACTTTGACTGGGTGTGCGAGAAGGACAGTCTTGTACAACAAAACTGCTTATGATTTGGTCACACTAAGCTGTAGTGAGTTACTAATCTTAAACTTCTACTCATGGAAAGACCAGTCTGGATTAAACAAGCCAAGCTTTGGATCAATTATGATTATATTATATTGAACACACACACACACAAATAAGTAGAGCTACTTACACATAAAAATGTAGTTCGGTTCCTCAGTCAAACATTTCAAATAGAAATAAACTTAAAAACAATTGTATATTTAATACTTAGAGGTTATATTAGTAAAATATTTACTGGGGTATCCATGAATCTTTCATAAGTTACATAATGATATACTCCCCCCCCCCTCAAAAAAAAAAAAACGTCCACTTTATTGTCCTGTTCCTAGAATACATTTAAGGGGCAATAACTAAAGCCAAAAGCACCCACATCATTAGAAGAGGTCACTTCTGCTCCCACAAGGGTATGGATTGAGTAAAACATAAGAAGAATGGTCAGTTTTACAACAAAGTAGACTGTCTTCTGCTAATAACCATATAAACATTCCATCTGTTTTTTTGTCTTTATTGGAATGGAAATTTAAGAGTTTTGAAAACAATATCTCAGATTTCATTTCAGAATGTATTAGTTAAGTCAGTTCCTTAGAAGGCAATGTCCACACATCAAAGGATTTTGCACGTGAGTTATTCAATTTGATTTATTTTCACTACAGAGAAACTGAACATCTTGTTGAATTGAATGTTAGTTTATTGGAACTTAGGACAGCCAAAACATTTTTATTCAAATCTTGCAAATTTCAGTTGCATTACTACACTGCTTCAACACATCTTTCAATTTAGAACTTTCTTTTAATAATCATTAATGTAAAGCATATTTAAAAGAAAGTCTATTTTTATTTTAAAATATATATCTTTTTTAAGTTGACATTTGAACATAAATAGTGGAATTGATGAACAAAACAAAAATGTATCAGGAAATACCAAAACAAAATGATAACTTCACATCTAACTGTAGATACTAGGCAGTCCTTTATTTATCCTTTATTTGCTAAGAGTACTATAGAATAGAACCGATTTGTTTTTAATTGATGTAGGGAGGAGTAAAAAAGATTTATTGTCATGTGGTGGTTTAGTAACCCATGGAATCAGGAAAAATAGTTGTGAATTTTTTTATTTTTTTAAAATTATTCCGAATAAAGCTAATTGTTATTTGACTTGATAATTTGTGTTTTCAATGAGGATTGGAATGAAGAATATAGAGGTTGATTTATTCAATCTCTGTCATACAGACAAATTATCAAAGTTCATGCTTTAAAAATATTTCCTTCTGCAACATCCTAAATATAAGTGAAAAAATGACTTCCATTAAAATCTATTAAAACTCTAAAGTCACTTTAGTTCTAAGTTGAATTTGACTTTTTTTTACAGAGCTCTTTGTCATAGCAGATAAAACAAACATGGAGATGAATTCAATAAACAAGCCAAGATTTAAACAAAAAAAAAACTAATAAAAAAATGGTTGCTTTTGTCAGGGGAAATAAATGATAATTTTGCAAATAAAGTTAAATGTGTACTCAGTTCTCTCCCATCCAATGCTAACCGAAATTTTAACACTGACATGATCAGATGTCCAGTAAGATGGAGTGGCTGAATAGATACAAGAACTACAAAATCAACTGTTGATAAATACATCACATTTTATGTACTGAATGTTACTTGACCGGGGTATTATTGTACAAAAGATATGAATTAAATAGTTGTACAGACAATCTTGATCAACAAAGTTTAGAAGATTTAAAAACAAAACAAGAAATCAATTTAGCAAATTTTGCTTAGCAAATGATTATGTATCTTGAAAATAAGACAAGATGAATCAATATGTTATTGTAGCCATTTAAAGTACAGTTCAAGGATTGATGTTAAGTACAATCTAAATGAGCCTCAGCCAAAACAAATGTGATAGAGCATGATAACAGTAGAACTTAAAGCTTCAAACATTTAAGTAACATGTTACAGATGTAGAGTTCAGTGCTGACAACACAAGAAAAATGTTAAGAAATAATTTAAAAAATGGTTTTATGATTACTTTTAAGTACCTTTAAGGTGATAAGCTTGAATGAAAAATATTTGTAAAGAACATAAAGATAATAAAATTTCAAACAAATTTCGTTATGCTTCTCCTAATCACTACTCTTGTCAAATACACATTATCAAGAGAAAGGTTACAGGAAACTGTAAAGCAGATTACTCCCACAATTCCTTACACTTTTGGAGAATAAATTATAGGAAGTGTGGATGAAATATTAAAAACATAAACTTACACCAGGAAAAAATACTAAATATACCTAGGTGGCTATAACTACTAAAAAATCTGGTGGGTCAATGTGCAAGTCTCAAAAATATATTTGTATAAAACTAGAATCTAAGTGGAGTTACTACAGAACAATTAAGAAAAACATTCAAACTAGAATGTAAGTTCATTGAATCAAGATGAATTTATAAAACTAGAACCTTGGTTGCACACAAAACAAAATAATAAAAAAATAATTCTGAAAGGCGAAGATGATTGAGGCAACTATGAATTCAATTTACTTTGTAAATAACAGAATGTGCCATCACAAATACATATTATAATTTATTCCATTCAATTATTTGGAATTACATTTAAAGCAAATTATTTCACTACCGATTACCGGTATATTAGCAGACAACCTTTAAAAATTTTAAATGAAAATCTAATTCTATGTGTGGAAAAAAATATCTTTTTAAAAATTACAAGAAGAAAAGATTACATTGTAAATACATTAAGTTCCACTCAAAGTAAGCAAGTTACTTGCACACTTTCATATCACAGTAAATACTGGTAATACAGAGAATAACATTAAATACAAGCAGAATTAACTGTAACCAGCTCAGAAGTTATTTAATATAAAATTAATTGTTTATTTTTCAAATCAATAGTGCTCAACCTCTATTGTCTTCTGAGCAATTATACACAAGCTTTTGACAAAATATTTTTAACAAATGAAATCAGAGCATGGAGACCGCTGAGATTTTTAGTGCATTTTTTAAGGTCTATCCTCCAAGTCTGGCATGAAAAAAACGTTCTTTTGTATCAAGTATCCAACGTAGTTACGCATCGTCCAATCAAATGTCAGCAAGATGGAGGTTTTATCATGCTTAGTGTATCTTGAAACAGAGGGCTGCACATAACAGGTTTAGATATCTTGGGGAAAACTGCATCATAGAGTTTGCAAACTAAGGTTGAAGTATATTGTGGGGGAAGCTCGTTATCTCTGTGGCAGCTTATTTTGATCTGAAAAGGTGAAGGGATGCTGGGACATTGAAGAGCCTTGTCAGGCGAATGTTTGGTACGTTTTAATTTGTTGGCTTGAAGAGCCTTGTCAGGCGAATGTTTGGTACAACGTTTTAATTTGTTGGCTTGAAAAGCCTTGTCAGGCGAATGTTTGGTACGTTTTAATTTGTTGGCTTGAAAAGCCTTGCCACTTTTGACATTTCTGTCAGGGGTTGTGTTGATAGGATGAATCATTTCTCCTTCAGGAGCTATTCTAATACAAACATCCTTGACACCAGAATACATTGCTGTATTCTTCATGGACTTTTGAACATTGGAATGACCAAAAGTTGCTGATGAATTGGGGCTGCCTGAAGGTAAGGTTAAAAAGTGATCTGAAGATCTTGTAAAAGTATTGAGATGACAAGGTCTGGAAATAGTTTTGAGACTATCTGAAGATCTAGGTAATGTATTTAAGCTAATTGTAGATTTCGACAACTGCTTGATTTTGAAATGATCCCTAGGAATAGTATTTGGGTTACCCAATGAATTGAATGGCTCAAAACAGAGGCGAGTTTTCACTTTATCACGGTCAACATTTAGATTTGTTATATCAGGTAAGTAGAACATTTTGCCCTGGGAGCCACCACACTGCTTTGAAGGTTGAGCTACAGGAATCTGTAATGAAGAACCACTTGGTACATAACCTGTTTCTCTGGGTACTATGGGCGATACAGTTGTGGGAACATTTTCAGTCTCTGCATCAGATAGTAAACTTTTAAGTAACACACTCTTATTAATGTCCCTCTCTGACATACTGTCTACAAATATGTAGTTGGACTTTCTCTGTCCTTGTCTGCTTTTGGTTTGTAAACCCAATACCTGTGTTAAGGCTGGAGCCTTTAAACTGAATCCCTTTGGAAACAGGGCTTCTGGTTGGACATATTTAAAAGATGCCTGTATTTGGTTGTTAGATTTTGGCTTAGTCCAGAAATGAATTTCTTCAATGGTAAGTGGTTTCAGAACCACTTTGACATTGTTCCTTGATGGCATCCACTTATGTAAGTCAGCCTTTGTCAAGGGGTTCAGTTTTACACTGCACCTTTTCATTGACCTTAACAAGTGCCTGCTCGCTTTGTTAAGTCCAGTATTTACATAGGCAATGAACTCTGACTTTTGCCTCCTATTGAATTTATACTGATGACAGTATTTTGAAGAATGTTCTTTAAAGGTCAAAGGAAAGTTGACAGGTCTCTGGCGCAGATTGCAATAGAATGAAGGCTGTCTTTTCTCTACAGTGGTCAAGCAATGGCTCTCTACATCTGAAAGCACATGCAGCTTAGGGTCTCCTTTCACCTGCTTCCTGACCAAACAACCCAGAGTTGAAGTCAGGTCAATGCTGTACAGAGATTTAGCCCCAGCGAACTGAGGACTTGGTGCACTCTCATTCCCCTTCTCTGGAGTTTTGAAGCATTCAGTTCGAGCTTGATAAGAGGACAGAGATGGTCTCCTCTTGACTGGGGTGTGGAGATTGCTTCCGTCGTGGCTCAGGTGGGACAACAAACGTTTGGGTGTCCAGGGCAAACTTTGCGGATGGGGTGAGTCATCCTCCAGGTCAATGCTTTCGCACTCTTTTGTGCTCCTCTCTCTGGTCATAGCCAAAGCTGTCTCTTTAGGCAGAAGTCTGACGGAGGCCATGAAGGCATCTACAGAAGGCTCAATGTAAACGTCCGATGGTTGCTGGGGAGGTTTCCAGCATTTTCTCATGTCTTGACAGATAAATAAGTGGGCCTGAAGGTCAGAGGTAGAAGTAAACTCCCGATGACAGTAAAAACACATGAAGACTTCTGGAAGAGAACCTGCAGGAATATAAATGTGACATTAACTACCATGATTAGGTTTTAGTATAGAAGAGAGTTGTATGCATTAACTCAGCTGTTTAGATGTTGCTATTTGAATGGTGTGTTTGCTTTTGTTCATTTTCAAAATATTTCAACAAAAAATGTTTTTCTTTGTGAGTTTTAGATTATTGTTTAATTCTGTTAATTTTTTTCAAGCACATTTTGTCCCTTTGCTAATCATTTCTTGACTAGATCACATTACAGGGCAAGATAAAAAGACAGGAGTAGTTCAGAAATGATTAATCAAATAAAAGATCCTCTATCACACAAGTGTTTAAGTCATTGGTTAATATGCATGACTAAATGCATGACGCGTAGGACGTAATCATCTTCTTTTTTGAAGTAACGTCTGTATTATATAAGAAGATAAGTGAACAATGCAAAGAAAAAGTTTTCTGATTCAGTCTAGCCTACAACTACCTTGTTTAATCCTTGGTTGAGCTAAACAACTGGAAGATCTGGGTGCAATCTGTAACATACAAAAAAATAAAAACACTAATTTTCAGTCAAGCCATCAAAGAGTACAACTGTGGAAAACTTCCTATCAAAGTCACACAAAGTTGGTCTGATTAATACCAAGACTACATTTCGAAGTATTACACAAAATTCAGATAGTTTGTTTTAGAGACAGTTTGTAAGGGCAAGTGAGCTGACAGAAATGTACACACTACTGTTGTCATTAAGCTACATTCAATAAAATGTCTGTATATTTTTTTTTGTCCATTTAAAATTGCATGCTTTTTTTTTTTTTGACAGCTATCTAAGTTTTGTCAGTCCAATAAAATTATTTTACAATGCACACATGTGCTAGCTGAACTGATAACCAAAGTGAATCAATAGAAGTACTTACTGGAGTCCACTCTTGCACAGAGAGTGGAATCAAAGGGACATAACAACTTGTATAAGAGCTCATGGATTCCTTACACTCCTCACTTAGTTTGTCAGCCTGCTTCACATCTGTAATTAAAGACAAGTCATTATATTCAAATAGTATTCAGAATTATTTTTTTCTGAGCATGAACTGATTCTAACCAATTTTACCATTTGTAAATCTTTGAAAAAGAATTATACATTCGAATGGCCCTAAAGGAGCTACAGAAATAATTAGTCATCAGAAACTATGCATGCTTTATAATTATATGTTAATAGTAGCTTTCCTTGTGTAGATTTCAGTTCTATGGTATTAATGAACATTTGTAATGAATTATAACATCTCCTATAAAGACAAAAAAGTCTTATAAAGAAACAGAAAATGTTAAAGTACTCATATGATTTTAAAATATTGATTTTTATATATGAGAGATATAATACTAGATTAGTTCAATAGGTGATATGCATTTTGGTTTACTTGTAAAAAAAAAAAAATGACCACTACAGCGTAATTGTATGATCCAATAGAACTCAAGGAAAATGTATGTGTACATACACATTTTAAAATCATTTTGAGTTAATCCCCATAATGTAAGACAGAATAAGTCCATCAACAACTGACAGGCTTCAGAGAAACAGGTGAATCCTAAATATTCAACCTAGAAGTATCCAGGTAGAAAAACACAGGGGAATGAGTAAGAGCCCTAAGTTTGTCTCTACACTGGGGCCATGGCCTATATAGAGGCTCATAGAAAAATGTTTCGGAAACAATGAGCATCAGGTATAGAACAATGACAAGTTTGCAATTAGAAGATGACATCAATTGAAGTGACAAGTGCTAGCAGATTTGATAATGTAAGTGACAATAGATAGTGTAGCAGACTTGATAATGACAGTGACTATAGAAAAGTTAAAAGACCTGACAGTGACATTAGAAAAGTTAGCAGATGACAGAAAATGACAATGACAGTAGAAATGTGTAGCTGACTTGATAATGACAGTGACTATAGAAAAGTTAAAAGACCTGACAGTGACATTAGAAAAGTTATCAGATGACAGAAAATGACAATGACAGTAGACAGTGTAGCAGACTTGATAATGACAGTGACTATAGAAAAATTAAAAGACCTGACAGTGACATTAGAAAAGTTAACAGATGACAGAAAATGACAATGACAGTAGACAGTGTAGCAGACTTGATAATGACAGTGACTATAGAAAAGTTAAAAGACCTGACAGTGACATTAGAAAAGTTAACAGATGACAGAAAATGACAATAACAGTAGAAATGTGAGCAGACTTGGTGATGACAGAAATGTTTGAAGACTTGCTGTTCTACATGGCCATTAATTAAAACAGAGACGCCAGACTTGAACAACTTGCTAACATCACCACACTCGCAAAGTTAAAGACAATGTGGAAGTGCAATCCTGTTCACCTCACATATCCCTTAGTCTGTTGGGGCACCACACAAGATTGGTCCTGATCACTAGAATCAACAGCACTCCATGGCTAAGGCCACAAAAAGTCAACTGACTGGGTTCAGTCAAGTCACTAGAACATCAGGAGCTCCAAAGACAAAGAAGGAAGAGAGGAAGACACAGACAGACAACATAAAACTTGATGGAGAGATATTGATTCACAGTAAAATCCCATGTGAGTGTGATTGCACTCACCTACATCCACACCTTATAACCTCTTCAGACTATCAGGTGGAGATAATATAACACAAAGTAATAATAATAATAATAACAACAGAAAGGAAGAGTTAATACACCCGTCTCTAGCTAGTTGGCTACTGCAGTTGCCTGCAAGCTAAAAGAGCCCAATACAACCTAGATTTATGTCCCTTTGTTACCTTTCATTTCAGAAATCCTAGCTAGATCCAAAAAAAATCTACCTTTGTGCAGGCCTAAGACTCTACATAGAAAATAAGACTTGAGCTCGTCTTTGATTATAAAGTTCCCCTTTCAGACCTATGGGGCAGAAGATATAAAGGTTATCTGCTTCTGTGGCCCACGGTTAACGAGGGTGTCATGTGGCCAGCACAACAAACAACCGCCTTTACTTTTCCCCCGTCTTATGTCGGGTACACATTAGAGCTGGGTGTGGACTCAGGCGCCCAAAGATGATTGATTATGAAGAAGTTAAACTCTTCAATTTTTTTAATTCTTATTATTTTGTTTCATATCTTAAGTCTAGCTCTAGTGCCTCTAGTCAGAGTTTTGCTTCATTCAATCCTTTAAGAAAAACATGGAGATAGATTACGAATGTATTCAAGATCAAATTGATTGATATTCTATCCCAGTCAATAAACATTCAAATCTGTGACACAATTGAATCTATGAAGTTGAGAATTAAAAAAAAAAGAGATGGCTCGAGTCCTCATCAATACAATGGCTACCGACCTGTCTGCCGTCTGTGCATTTTTTTCTGACGTCATCCCTCGTTTACGTCATCGAATTCACGATCGCGTTTGCACTACTCTGCACTATTGAAACACAGGAATGTACATAAAGAAACCCAAACCCTAAATAGCATTCAGATATCGTTGAGAACTCTTCAAGAGACTGTAGTAGTTAGCATCTACTACAAAAAAAAAAAGAATCACTGCGCTAGTTGGTAGGACCGGATAGTATGGATTGATAAATAGCAGAGCTTCTCAACCTTTTCTCTGTGACGCTCGCAAGACAGAACGGCACGTCTGGGCGATGAGACGACCTCTAGCGGGCCAGTTTTGATGACGCTAAAAAACTCAAAGTTTTCGTGCTGAAACTTGGTCTTTTAAAACTTGATCCAGTAAGATGCCATTGTCTATTAGGATTACCCTGTCTCCTTACAGAGAGAGATCCCAAGACGGCAAGACAATGCAAAATAGAGCAAGGCATTTTGGGAGAAATTTAGTCCTTCTGAGTGGTAAAAGACGTTCTGACTGGTGAAAGGCGTTCTGAGTGGTGAAAGACGTTCTGAATGGTGAAAGACGTTCTGAGTGGTGAAAGACGTTCTGAGTGGTGAAAGACGTTCTGAGTGGTGAAAGACGTTCTGAACGGTGAAAGACGTTCTGAGTGGTGAAAGACGTTCTGACTGGTGAAAGACGTTCTGACTGGTGAAAGACGTTCTAACTGGTGAAAGACGTTCTGACTGATGAAAGACGTTCTGACTGGTGAAAGACGTTCTGAGTGATGAAAGACGTTCTGAGTGGTGAAAGACGTTCTGAGTGGTGAAAGACGTTCTGAGTGGTGAAAGACGTTCTGACTGGTGAAAGACGTTCTGAACGGTGAAAGACGTTCTGAGTGGTGAAAGACGTTCTGACTGGGGAAAGACGTTCTGGCTGGTGAAAGACGTTCTGAGTGGTGAAAGACGTTCTGAACGGTGAAAGACGTTCTGAGTGGTGAAAGACGTTCTGAGTGGTGAAAGACGTTCTGACTGTTGAAAGACGTTCTGAGTGGCGAAAGACGTTCTGAGTGGTGAAAGACGTTCTGAGTGGTGAAAGACGTTCTGATTGGTGAAAGACGTTCTGACTGGTGAAAGACGTTCTGACTGTTGAAAGACGTTCTGAGTGGCGAAAGACGTGTAGATTCCTGTTTTTCTCCCCCCCCCCTTTTTTTTTTTTTGGAAGAAACGTAAGCTGTGTCATCTAAAGTTGAGCGAACTGCAGTGCCGTGATTGTATACACAAGATCGAAATGAAAGTAGATTTAAGAGACAGTACACACACACACAACAATTAACATGTTACTGTTCGCAAAATGAAAGTTACACAACATGTATCTCAAATTAGGCACTCATGAGGTATTCAAACAAGTATACGACCAGATATGAGGCGCGGTACCTGAGTGGTATGGCGATTGGCTTCCGAACCGTGGGGTTCAGGATTCGAACCCTGGTGAAGACTGGGATTTTTATTTTCGGGATCTTTAGGGCGCCTCCGACTTTAGTTGGGGAAAAGTAAAGCCGGTTTGTCGTTGTGCTGGTCACATGACACCCTCGTTAACCGCGGACCAGAGAAACAGACGACCTTTACATCAACTGCACCATATATCACACTGTCTGAAAGGGGAACTTGACCATATGACCAGATGTTTTAACAACCAGACTGGCTAGCAAAATAAGTGAATTTTCGACCTTGTCAGTTTAATTGTACATAGCTGCCTTGGTCGTGCGGTTTGCGCGCTGGACTGTCGTTTGGATTTATCGATGGTCCCGGGTTCAAACCCTGCCCGCTCCCATCCCCCGTCGTCCTGCGGGAGGTTTGGACTAGGAAGTAAACTCTTCAACTCTGAAGGAACATCCGAAACATGTAAAACATTTTACAAACAAACATTCAAATTACTTTCACCGGTCACAAATATGACAAACTTGACGCTCTCCTGCGTCAGCACCACAGCTTGAGAACCTCAAGTGTACAATTGTCATACGGGAAGTGTCTTTTATTCTCTTCACGATGGTTGAAAGACAGACTTGAAGTTCCTGGTCTCTGTTGACTTAGTACCAGGTAATTGGTGCCTGGGGTTTAATAACAAGTTGCTAATGTACGATTCAGAGAGATTACTTCAGAGAAAGAAATAAAAGAGGGGGGAATCGGGAAAGGGGAGGGGGGAATCATCGAAGACAAAGAAAACGTCTGGAAACAGATAGTGCAAGACAACAAAGTCCATACATTAATTGTTTTAATTACTAAATCAATGTACAGTGAGCTGTTACAAGACAGATTCTAAGATCAAGGCCTACTTGAAATGTTTAGATTGGGTACAAAAGAGCTACTTCCGGTGACAAGCGGGGAGGGAGTACTGCCCGCCCTCTAGGCCAGAAGAACGCATACAGAAAAATTGTTGAATGTATGACAAGGCTTTATCTTCTAGAATCTAGATATATGTCAAATTTGGTCGGTCTTTCCCGGTGGACGTTGAAAGATGATAAACTTTTCTTGGCTTTTTTTTTGTTGGTCACAAGTAACCCCGCCGTTTTTTTTGTTCATCTCTAGTTCCATTTGTATACCAACACACAACTTCTTTGTACAAAGCATATTTCAAGCCACTCTGTCTGGTCCTTATTTTGTACATGTGATTTCTCCTACACCCAATCTCGGATCAAGTGGAAATTTTGCAAAATTATTAATTATTTATTTTGTTTGGTGTCGGTATAAGTTGAATCAGTCCCCTTAAAAAAACTGTGTGTAGAGAATTAGGTCATCGCTTAAAAGTGTGAAACAAACAATAGGTACCGTAGCTAAGAAACCTATTTTCATAAGCACTTCGCTGGCACAGTGGTTAGTGTGTTTTGGCTTGAGCCATCCAGTTTGAATTCAAGCCGTACAACTTTCTTTTTTAAAAAATAAAATACCGCTACATTTAAAAAGCTATCGTGGACACCTTCAACAGATACCCCCTCCCCAACTGGTCCAGACAAGTGATAGGATCATAGCGCACTGACAAATCTAAAAGCATGACATTACGCTAAAACAAAAACAACTGGTGAAAATATTTATAATCTACATCTATTACAAATTTAATTACAGGACTGATGCAAACAAATTAAATTGATATAACTGCGCTTACTGTAGGCTTAGCTTCGTTTTTTTTTTTTAATGTTTTTCTTTCTAATGTCAACCAATTATCCCTCCAAGCAACCATTTTCTTTAGATTGGGGAAGGTCAATATAACTCTACGGTTGGGGTCTAGATAAGTGTAGGATGGAGGTCAGGATAAGCGTGCACACATTTTGGCTGCTCTACAGCTGTTCCCTTATAGATAAGGCCCACAACTGCACAAATAATTATTTCCGGTTGATCCTATAGGAATGTCGATGAACGACAATTCTAAATATACTCTAATTTTGATTTTAAAACAGGTAGACATAAAAGGAAATTTCAGAGCATCACTCAACGCGAGACAAGTTTTACTTTGTCATCCTGGAACAAGAACTAGAAGATTTAAATGGGACTGTTTTTCTCATAACAATCTTTCATTATTTCTACAGTGACGTGCTTGTAAAAATTGTTTCATGGGGATTTCAAAGTTGTTGCCCTTGTTATCTTCCCCTCACAAATTAGACATTTAAGTATACATGTAGGTCAGTGATAGTGCCCATATACACATACGAGTTTAAGGACTATGAACACGATGCAATTTCACTGAAGGTCAACATCAACAAGTAAACATTTGCATGTGAATGACTGAAAGCCTTGCACTTTCACCTCAATATCAACTAAATAGATTTCAATTTAACTAAAAGTCAACATCAACTAAAGGTCAATATTGTAACAGCATTGATGACAGACTTGCAGGTATACTTTCTGACCTTAGTGACCTGTGAGGAGATTATTCATGACATGCTGATGAGCTGAACTGATTTGTGAAACTGTCTGGTTGTCATGTGAATGAATCGCATGTTATAAACTAGAAGAACTATAAATAAGTACAAAGTTTCGCTATCAGACCTTGCGATCTATAGGGCAGATGGTGTAAAGGGCACCTGTTTCTATGACCCACGATT
Organism: Biomphalaria glabrata; assembly: GCF_947242115.1. NCBI lineage: Eukaryota > Metazoa > Mollusca > Gastropoda > Planorbidae > Biomphalaria > Biomphalaria glabrata. The sequence goes on from NC_074714.1 coordinate 50,471,969, forward strand.
AACGAGGGTGTTATGTAGCTAGCACAACGACCAACCGCCTTTTACTTTTCCCAGCTAATGTCCGGTACCCATTAGAACTGGGTGGACTCAGAGGCGCCCAAAGATCCCGAAATAAAAAAAATCCCAATCTTCAACAGGATTTGAACCCGGGACCCCGGTGCGGAAGTTAATCACTTTACCAGCCAGCCACCGCGCCTCCTATGATGCAGTGACTATAATGCTGTGCAGACATAAAAAGATGGAAAGGATGCTATAAGAACAACATTTATTGCTGACTGGGGAAAATATTTGTAATAAAGTTAACAGAGTAGATTCTTGTTTTTATTTCAACAATATCGCCCATGATAAGTGTTATTTACTCAAGTGAAAGGCATACATGTAAGAGCCGTCTTTTACTGCTCTGCTAGATCTTATCTTATATAATACAGACGAATGGTCTAAAAAAATCCATGTAACTGTTGCAGATATCTTGCTTTACATCAGTGTAAATTAATGAATTTATTTCAAGTGCATACGATATCTTGTAAACTGACTATGACAAAATACGCTGCATAGTGTAACAGCTGATCAAATTATAGATATGAAAGTCAAAGCCCTGATTGACTGATTCATTACTTATTTGATGACTCACCCAGTTTTTCCTTACCATGTACATGGAACAACAAAGCACTGCTGACGTTCAGTTCCTCGGACTAGAAATGATCTTCTTCCCTGTTGTTACATTTGTCGCTCTAATTTTGCACGATTATGTAATGCCTCCATTGTGCTTTCATTTCCTCATCTTGATTTTTTTTTTAATCTTTACCCTTTTTTTTTTTTGGAACCAATGACATAGAAATATCTAGACTGATCAACAACAATTATTTCTATTCAATCATTTTATAATGCTATCACTGTGATGGTATCAAAGGTCGTAAAGAATTCTGTGAATGTGCTATTCAAGCAACAGAAAACTTGTGATCCTCAGTTTGAAAACAATGTCTAGGGACACATTTCCCATAGTCCTGAGATCCGGCCTCTGTACAGATAAAAAGAAGCTGTAAATTCTGAGCACTCTAGCAAATGTTCATGATTTTCTGTGGCCAGTATGATATAATATAGCCGACGTCTCAGCAGAAATAGATCTAAGTTTAGAGTAAATTTATCAAAGTATGTTCTTAAACCAAAACGTTCACTCTGGTGCGAACAAAACATTAAAAAGATGAAGGAACCCAAGCCATACAGATATAACCATTCAGTTACTGGCCTTCTTCAGCCATGAAATGACTCTGGTTCATCTCATTCCCGCCCACAACGCAGTTGACGGTGGCATTTGGTTTGATGGTTGAAGAAACATTTTTTGTTGGGTTCTCTTTGCTTCCAGAGCTGAGGTCATCACTTTGTCGCTCTCTATAGCTTTCTATGTCACTCTCTCCAGATAGTGCGGCCTAGGGCTATGTCTTCCCAGTAGTCAATATCAGTGGCCAATGTTGTAAGGTCTCGCTTGATTATATCTATGTAGCGGAGGTGTGGGTGACCATTTTATTGTGCCTGTCTCAAGTTGCCCAAAGAGAATTCCTCTATACCGCGGATATAACCAAGCCAATGCAAGCGGTATTGCCTGAGGCGGGTGTATATACCGAGGAGACCCGAGCAAGCAAGTACCTCAGATTAGCTTATTCTGTCTTGTCATGTAATTTTAAAGATACGGAAATAACGCAAAGTAGGAAACAACGCAAAGTAGGAAACAATGCAAAGTAGAACTCGCTTAATTTACGTTCTTGCTTAGCAATGTGGTCCATCTGTCGCTAGCGTGCAATGGGTGACTCAGGACACATGTTGTGCTATAGACTAGCATCTTTGTTTAGCGTTTTTCCCATGTACGTGAGCTTAGTGCGCCAAACGTTGAAGGAGCCTTCCCACAATGCACTTTTTGATCTCCTCCTCTAGGGACAGGTCGTGTTTGATTTGTGGATCCTAAGTAAACATACAGCAGAGAGTCATCACTAAATATGGGTGGTGGTGGTGTTGAATCCAGTGGTCCCATCACTGGGGTTTTCTATATATGCTGATTGTCAATCCATATTCCTTGCCGGTCTGTGGAACTCCTGTTCTCCTGTGCATGTGTGTGTGTGTGAACATTGTTGAATCACCAGCAAAGAGAAATGCAGGTGTTCCAAAGAATGTCTAACGTTTTTAGGCAAGGTAAGAAATAGTAAGAAATGATTCTCACTTGCCCACTTTGCCTAGGCATTCTATAGAACGACTAGTTCAGGCAAGTAGAAAATGTCGTATTTAGATACATATTTAAACATTAAATATAAATTAATGGGAAAAAAACAACACAAATGAACAACAGGACTTCTTAAGACTAAAAACCTTTGCAGGCCCGTGTCTTTATACCCTATGCTAATTGCAATATCAATTTTTAAACAATCAAATAATTCTTTAAATCAACTAATGGTATTTAAAAAAAGTAATACACATATATATGTAAATATAAAATTGTTTAGTAAAGTTTCTTCTAACTAAACTTTAATGAACAATGAAAAGATGCCGAAGTAGACAGCAAAATAGAATCCAAATAATTCATAAACTCTGAAATGCTGCTCTTGTTTTGAAATATTTTTGTTAATTTCTTCTTTTAAAAAATTAAATAAATATAACAATGTTGTTCTAATAAGTTGTCATAATAAAACTTATATATTGAAAGGGTAATAAAAAGAATTTGCCAATAAAGCTCGGAAAAGTCTACATATATTCTATTGGTAAGTATTTTGATTGCATTTCCCAACTTTTCCTTGGTCTTTTCTACTTATAAATTATAATGAGAAAAAATGCCTTCAGACCCACTGAGGCTTACCAGACAGGTTCAAACCCATTGCAGGACAATAGAAGAGATAAAACTTTACAAAGGAGGTCAGATAGTACAAGAAGACAAAGTGAACTTATACAGTAGTTAATGTAAAATGTTAAGCCAAGTCAATTAACAATTAACATTGTTCATCAGGCAAAGTGACTTTTTAAAATTGTTTATCATTGACATAATCCAAGACAAACCAAAACAAACAAAAAAACATGGTATGCCAAGTAGGATATTTTCTTCTAATAGTAGGCTACTTGGTGGGAAATTTTATTGGGTAATATTATTTTATATGTTCTTTTATTAATTTTTATCTGGATGGGACTTTAAGTCAAGAATTTTAATGAGAAGATATATTTTTATAATTATTTTAAACATCATTTCTTTTTTTGGAAATAGCAAACTGAGTTGATTATACAAGTTAAATTTCAAGACGTGTTTACAAAACAAGTATATTATACAAGGATATAAACACTTTGTTTCATTGGCGAAAGACGTCAAAAAATGATAGATGATAAATTAACTTGTTTCCAAGATCATCGCAACAAAATACTTCATCTGCTTTAAAATCAAATATCTAGTCAATTGGTTCATTCTTAATAGTCACAGTTGTATTTGCCTTTATTAGACCTATTTTCTTTCACCTTTCATAGAACACAATATGAAACATCATTTGTATCAACTTTTTACCTAGTACAATTAAATTGTACAAAGCATGCACATTTCAGTCGTAATTAAACAAACTCCACACTTTCATGAACAGAGCTAAATTATTTGAAATACTGGCAAATTTCAGGATCTTTGGGCACCTCTGAGTCCACCCAGCTCTAATGGGTACCTGACATTAGTTGGGGAAAAGTAAAGGTGGTTGGTCGTTGTGCTGGCAACATGACACCCTGGTTAACCAACCGTAGGCCGAAGTAACAGATGACGCTTACATCATCTGCCCTATAGATTACAAGGTCTGAAAGCGGAACTTTACTTTTACTAAGATACTGTTGAATCCTCAAAGAATATATTTCAGTGCATTTTGAAGTGGCTTAAAAGGAAAGCACAATTAGAATGCCCCTCACACAGCTTCTAAAAGTTTAGCTGGTAATATCCTTTTTTGCTTTTGTATATCAAATTTGTATCATGTTGATCGTTAATAAATTAATTTATTGATATCATAAACAATATGAAATCTCTCCTAGAAATGATTTTAAATAGTAAACTAAGTCAAAGTTTGAAAGTAAAATAGGGAAAGATGGTATGAGGAGCATGAGACTTAGAGTCAGTAGATCAGAGAATGGTGAAGTATGTGACTCGTAAAATATTGTAATGTTTGTGTTTCAAGATTTTAAGTTAGTTTAAACCTATATAGAAAATATATTAAGTCTGTTGAAAACTATGTTATAGATGCCTAAAAGAAACGCAACTTTTTAGTGGAATAAAGAATTATGTTTTTTTTTACACATAAAATTGTCATTTTGCTTTGTTAAAACAAAAAAGACAATTATTGTAAAGCTTCTCTAATAAATGTAATAGTAGCATATATATAGTAACAAGTCTGTTTTAAATTTACTTGCAACTTTTTCAGTTATTGGTCCAAAAAATACATTTTAAAAAACTGTAAGATCTGTTTATTTGACTTTTAATCCTAATAAAAGATGGATATAGTCCATTAGTTGCTGTTTAGACAAGTTCCCTACAGACAGATTTGCAGACATATTTACCTGATGAAGAGTTTAATCCATTACAACTTAGACTTGAGAGTTGGTTAGGAAATGCTTCCAAACACAGAGAATACTTGACTTCATCACATACTGGAGCAGTCGGATGGTACCTTGGCTTGACAGTTACCTTAGGCTTCACTCCTGTTAAAAGGATCAGCATTTATATAATATTTTAAAATGTTTTTCCTTAACACATAGTTTTAAAATAAATTTGAAATAAAGTTGTTTTAAAGGTATAAGAAGTTTCTATGGATGAAATATATATATGAAGATAAGTACAATTTTTGAAGACAATACTCACTCAGTGATTTGTGCTCCAGTAGTTTTGTTCTTAGCTGATGTCTGTCTGATAGAGCATGTCCCCTGAGACAAGTAAGATCATCAGATGGAAGTGCTTTGCGACAGTAAAGGCAAAGAACCATATTCTTTAAGCCATAGATCTGTCGACACCAGGACAATGTTGGGTCTCTTCTAATACTTTCTAGATGTGTGTGTTTCTTGGCAGCTAAAAAAAAACAAAATATCAGGATGAGCTTTAAGTGAAGTAACAAAATTATTGAATGGGCAGGCAACAGTTCAAAAAATGGATAATAATGAAAACAAGAACCTGTTGTTTTTTTTTGTACATTCTAGGTTTTTTTTTTATTTTAGGCATATCTTTCTTATTCGACTTTGGGATTTACAAATTATAATTTGTGTTAAATTATATTATCTATGCTTGAGGTAGTTAAAATTAGTCAAGTTTTTATCCTTAAACAGAGCTAACAGATGTTTAAATAATTTAATTCTTAGAGTTTTTTCAACAGTAAAAATGTTCTTCAAACCAATTATTTGACTACTTCATGGGCATCTCATATTCTAGTTTATTTGACTACTATGATGAAGATCTCAAATTAATACTACTAACTCAACAATTTAAAAAATTACCTTTTAATGTTGATATTTTTTTCTTTTTCTTGATATGCTTTTGTGTGAGAGCATGCTTCCGCAATGATTCATAGCCAGGTGTAATGTTTACCATGGTCTTACAATAGGAACAAACTATCCAGTCTTTTACTCCACTTATTTTTTTACACCAAGATCCAACTATCTCCCCCTTGAAGTTTCTGGATAGCCAATTCTCCAGTAGTCTATTTGCCGCCATTCTAAAAGATAAATTTAAAAATTTAGAATTCCTTTAAAGCCTACAGAGCAGGCTAAGTAAAATGTGCATGTTTTGCAACAATTTTATACACACAAATGTAGCCAGCAGCTCATATAACTAAATGCCTTTTAAAATTCTCATGAAATGTCAAGGTCCATGATTTAGAAAATCCTTGGTCAGAGATCAGGTCTCAAACAAAGAAATCTATGCTGAACTGGGAGTCAACCACTCAATGAGGTTGTTACCAAGCATCGCAAGAGGTTTGCGGAACATGTGCTCAGAAACAATGAATTACGCATAATAAGAGTTGGGATGACATGGAATCCAATACATGGAAAGCGCAAATAGGGACGTCCTTTCATAACTTGGTGCCACACTTTCATTAAGGACCTCGGGGCAGTGGACACAAGGATGGAAAAGGCTCCAGATATTGCCAGATCATTTGTGGAGACAGTTTGCCACCAAATGCGTTGAACAGCGAGAGCGGATCTAAGTCTAAAATCCAGATTTAATGTTAACCTTCATCTAGAATGAATCTATCTGCCAAGTGCATTTGAACTCAGTCATCAGTCTTATTAAATTGGAGTGTGAAAATGTGTAAATACAAAACAAAATTTTCACAGACAATGCAATGATTTAAGGTTGCATAATGTTATTTTTAAGAGCCTGGCTAACCCCAAGATTAGAATTTAGATGTAGATCTACTTAATATTCTGGAAAAAAGAGGTTGTCATTCAAGTCATTGTGCTGGTCACATTCATGAGCATGATAAGGTATGACATCCTAAGATCCTTTTTAACTGATGGCTATTGTCAGTATTGTCTATTGAAACAAATTAATTTTATATTAGATGTCTACCTGCCCATGACATTTACTAAATCATTCTAAATGATTTACAATGAGCCATGGCCATGGCATGAGTGAATTAATTAAATGAAGTAATTAATATTTGTATGGTTATGGTTGTCACGAGTCGAGTCTGTGACCTATTTCGACCAGTTTCTAGAAGCTCGAGTTCAAACCAGTGCAAGTGTCCAGCGTAAACAAGTTAATTTTAGATATCCAATCAAAGAAAGAGGTTAAGGAAAAAAATAGCACACGTCAGCTTCTAGAAGGTCAAAGTTACTAAAATAATTATCTGAGAAGGTTCCATGATTCTGGAACGTACGATCAAAGAAAGTATAAATAAGGGGAAAGTCAGTTAGACGGGGTCCTCGCTCGGTCCTCGCATAGTAGTAGTTCTTGTAGAGCGATGGTCCTCGCTCAGTCCTCGATTAGTAACAAGTTTTGTGATATTAGCGGGTCCATTAAGTAAAGTTTTAGTAGTTGAAGTTGAAGTTATACTAAGTGAAGTTTTATGTATCTTTAAGTTTTATTTATGAAGTGTCAAGTTGTTATTGAATTAAGAAGTTAATTTGATGTGAAAGTTGAAGAAGTTATTAAAGAAGTTTGAAGAAAATACAGAGAGATGTTTCTTTCTTCATTTCATATGAATTCATCAAATTATTAATACAATCGCTCGGCCAGTTCGTCACATTTATGGCACCTCCGATAAATAAGGCAAGGCATCGATGAATACAGGCGTCAACCAATAAAGGCGATATCGAAGAATACATACGTCACATATATTGGCACCTCCTGACGAAAAAAGGCATCTATGAATAAAGGCACCGACGAAGACAAGCATCACATACTGCATTTTCAAAGAATAAAGTCGGCACATTCTAGCAAATACTACGAATTTAAAAGGAAAAGCCTCTAACAAATAAATCATAGCCTCTCGTAACGACAAAGCCTCAACTAAGAATTACAAGAAAAGCCTCTTTCAGAAAACTTCAACAAGACGTACATTCATTGCTACGAAAAGTATTTTATGATTGAAATTTCCAGTCAACAGGTTACATAATAGTTGACATTGAGGACGTCCTGCAAGACAGATCATCTGTTTTAAGGTCAGTACCTTACATTTTATATTTACTAAGCTGTGAAAGCTACATTTATTAAGCTGTGAAAGCTATATTTACTAAGCTGTGAAAGCTACATTTACTAAGCTGTGAAAGCTACATTTACTAAGCTGTGAAAGCTACATTTACTAAGCTGTGAAAGCTGCCTTTATTAAGCTGTGAAAGCTACATTTATTAAGCTGTTAAAGCTATATCTACTAAGCTGTGAAAGCAACGTTACTAAAGCTAGTTGTACACTAGTTTGTTTACAAATACTGACCACTTGCATTCCTCAAGAGGAGACACCGATCGATATTTAACTAGGTCTGCCATAGTTAACCTCTCACCTGTGGACAGGTGTCGGTCATCGCTAGTGTAGGCAGTACTTATAAATAGAAAAGTTATTAAGTTATTACAATGGCTTTAGTCTCGTACCTGTGGAAAGCATACATCAAAGTAGCCGCTTATGGTAACATGCCACAAGAAAGAATGGAGGAATGGTGCACTCAAAAAGTAAATTACGAGATACAAAGACGTAAAGAAGACGAAGAGGCAGAAGAAAGAAGACGTAAAGAAGACAAAGAAGCAGAAGAAAGAAAAAGAATTAGAGAAGAAAAAAGAAGACAAGAAGACAAAGAGGCAGAAGAAATAAAAAGGATTAGAGAAGAAAAAAGAAGACAAGAAGACAAAGAGGCAGAAGAAAGAAAAAGGATTAGAGAAGAAAAAAGAAGACAAGAAAAAGAGGCAGAAGAAAGAAAAATGATTAGAGAAGACAAAAGAAGACAAGAAGACAAAGAGGACGAAGAGAAGAAACGCAAAGAAGAAAAAGAAGAAGAAGAAAGAAAACTTAAAGAAAGAAAAGAAGAAGAAGAAAGAAAACTTAAAGAAAGAAAAGAAGAAGAAGAAAGAAAACTTAAAGAAATACAAGAAGAAGAAGACAGAAAACTTAAAGCAAGAAAAGAAGAAGAAGAAAGGAAACTTAAAGAAATAAAAGAAACAGAAAGAAATGAAACAGAAGAAAAAGAAACAAACATTACTGAAGGACCTTACATTGTTTATGAGTACAACAAGAATACTACTGAACTTCAACTATTTAATAATGAAGAATTTAAAGCTGATCAGAAAAAAGATACAACTTTGACAAGAATGTACAAGAAGGCACAAACAATTGTAAAGCAGCCAGGACTTAATGTACCTTATTTCAAAGAAGGAATACTTGTGAAGAAAAGTGTTAATTATGATACCTATGAGTTTGTTGAACAAATCATTTTACCACTGAAATATACACAAGACATCATTGAAAAGAATCACAATTTTCTACATACCAAATTAGCAAGTGTGACGAGGACAAAGAAAAGAATTCTTGACAAATTTTATTGGCCGAGTATTACAGAAGATGTTAAGAAACATGTTAGTCAATGTCCAGATTGTCAATTGAACAATCCTAAGAGAAAACAAGTTCAAGAACAGAATATGAATGTTGAACAAAGTTATGAACCAGTTGAAAATATTATACCAGACAAAAATGACTCAAATGTTAAGGAATTAAACAATTCTACATTTAACTCTAAGACAGAAGGTCGTCTGACATTGATGGACAATTTATGCAACAATCGTGATATGACTCAGCAACAAAGTGCTTCCAAAGAAAGTCAATCAAATACAGATTTGAACATAATTGTTTCGAATACATCAATGTCAAAGTCAAAGCAAGATAAATCAGAAAATAAAACATTTCAACATGGTTTTGATATAAATATTACAGTCATAGAGCCATGTGAAAAAACTAAAGAAGCTGAAGTCAATATTCAAAGAGAAAGAATATTCAATGAATACAGAAAGTTTAGAAATTTTACTCAAGGAGACAAAGTGAAGTTATGGTTACCAGACATGAGCAACAAGCTGATTTATACATGGCAAGGTCCATTTACTATCATCAGAAAGATTTCAAACGTAACTTATGAAATCAACAATAACAAATATGTCAAAGTGTTTCATGTTCATATGTTTGAAAAATACAATGAGGATACAGATAATGAAAACTTATCAAAAGTACTAGAAGAAAATGTTACATGCTTAGGAACAATTCAAGAGGAAAATGAAGATAATATAAATGAACCATTACCAACGACATCAAAACAAACTGAATCTATCAAGTACATTGACATAGATCATTTAAGGCTGAAAAGTAAGAAAGACCTGTTGAATACAAGTGAAGAATATACTGAGATATTTCATGATGTTCCTGACATATCAACATTTATAGACAATGTGATTGACTTAAAAACTGACAAACTTGCCAACTCAAATGTTCATTCTCTAGCTTTGCACAATAGAGATTTACTGCAGAAAGACTTAACTGATTTATTAGTGCAATGCATACATGAACATTCGAACTCAATGTTTTCTACTTTGATCGTTTTACAATGTAAACTGCCACTAAAAGAAAGATTTAGTGTCGATTTTGGACAGTTCTTGTTTGAATATATGAAAAGCAAAGAATCTTATAAGGACAATAGTTGTATGTTGCTTAAAGCTAGAATGAAACATATTCATGAACTGAGAGACATTGTGTACCATTTGAAACAAAGTACATTTGTAGCTAAACTAAGAAAGTTTGTATTGAAACCAAAAGTGACATTTTTCAACAGCAGAGTTGAACAAAACTCTCTGAAAACACATGACAATATTGTTAAACGTATTTTGAACTATAAAGAACCAAGAAAGAAGAAATGTACGGATAGACTAGAATTGTTTCAAGTGCCCGAAAAGAAGAAATGTACAGACAGACTAGAATTGTTTCAAGTACCTGGAAAGAAGGAAGTTGCAAATCTAACAAGACTGTACAGCTGGGTCAAGATTTATTTTAATACTTATGTCATGCAATTGTTTATTACGTAGTATATTTGCATTAATACTGTTGTTATAATAGTTTTCCAAAAGAGTAATTTGACATTGTACATGTTTAGATTTCATATATTGAAAAGTAAGTTAATTTTCAGATATTCTATATTAGCAAGTAATATGATGAGATGACATGTATTTTTTAGTATTGTGAAGTTGTATAATTTTGATATTTTCTTAAGTTACAAAAGTTAGAAAGTTCATGCTCAAATATCATGTAGAGACAAGTGATGTATGGAACTAAGATGTATTTTCTATAATATTAATTATATATGCTGAATATGTACAATATTTTGAATTTTGAATAATGTAAATGTAATGCAACAATTATTTGAATTATCAGTTCTGTACTTTATAGGAACAATTTTTTAGATTTTTGTGTGCATATATTATAATAGAAATAATGTTATTTTACGCATTTTATATTGCATACAAAATGCTAAAAAGGCAAGGGGGTAATGTCATGAGTCGAGTCTGTGACCTATTTCGACCAGTTTCTAGAAGCTCGAGTTCAAACCAGTGCAAGTGTCCAGCGTAAACAAGTTAATTTTAGATATCCAATCAAAGAAAGAGGTTAAGGAAAAAAATAGCACACGTCAGCTTCTAGAAGGTCAAAGTTACTAAAATAATTATCTGAGAAGGTTCCATGATTCTGGAACGTACGATCAAAGAAAGTATAAATAAGGGGAAAGTCAGTTAGACGGGGTCCTCGCTCGGTCCTCGCATAGTAGTAGTTCTTGTAGAGCGATGGTCCTCGCTCAGTCCTCGATTAGTAACAAGTTTTGTGATATTAGCGGGTCCATTAAGTAAAGTTTTAGTAGTTGAAGTTGAAGTTATACTAAGTGAAGTTTTATGTATCTTTAAGTTTTATTTATGAAGTGTCAAGTTGTTATTGAATTAAGAAGTTAATTTGATGTGAAAGTTGAAGAAGTTATTAAAGAAGTTTGAAGAAAATACAGAGAGATGTTTCTTTCTTCATTTCATTGAATTGTCAAGTTTGATAATATAATCCCCGGCAAGTGTGATCGTCACAATGGTATAGTATATATTTAAAATTATATTTATAAACATATTTTTTTTTGTATTATGATAAAGACAAGATTAAGATAAAGTTAAAAGTAATTATTACTAATTCATTCAACATTCCTATTCTGTATTCACAATTCACTGACACAGTGACAGTACTGTCAGTACGAGTGTCTGTCAGAGTCACATGAGCCTGGAGGCTACATCTAGCCAATCTAGATTCTAGATTTAGACTAGGTCTAGATGTAGTATAGATCTATTAGTATTACCCTACTTAAAATTAAAAGAAGACGACACGAACGAAGTGTTACTCTGAGTCACTGTTTAGTCTGTTATTGTTAGTCACTAAGTTAGTTACTGCAATGCCAATGTTATTGTAACTGTTAGTGAAACTTAGTGTCAAAGAGTAAGAGTAGTAAGACCGAAGAACTATAATAATAAAATAATAGTTATTAATACTATTTGAGTATTTCGTAGACTTAGACTTTTAATTTTATGTAGATCTAGATCTATATAATTATTAGATTACCATTTACTTATATTATAGATTCTAGATCTAGACTTTTAGACTCTACTTTATCTAGGTCTAGTCTAGATCTAAATCTAGATCTAGAACAGAATAGAATAGATCTAGGCAGTCTATAGCCGAGTTTGTTTTGATGTTATGCGCGGAAATGCGCCTACACAAAAACAACAAGTGTTGCCAACTTAGAATAGAACTAGATTAGATCTAGATCTAGATCCTGTATCTTTAGAAAGATTCTAGATCTAGAACAACAACAAAAAAATATTGCCTAATCTATCAGTGCTAGTTCTACGTTAGCCTAAATATAGCCAACAAAAGCTAGAATTTAGATACATAGTTAAGGCATTAGTTTTAGGGCTCCCGCTTCAGGGCCGAGCTTAATTTGGAGACCCAGCCCAAGGCGAAGTGAATTGGGTTGCACAGCCCAATATGTAATAGAAAAATAGAAAATTAAGACCGAAAAATATGCAATGAATTAAAAACCTTCCTGTATCTATATCTAAATGGAACTATATTACTAATGGAAAAGCAGCATCGATTTTTTTTATTTTTTTTTATATAAAGCCAAAGAGAGTGCCGTCGCGCATCTTTTTTCGCACATCGTGTGTGGTAAAGAAATCCATGATGATTTTAAAGAAATTTACCCCACAAGCTACTTGGATCGACCTGCATTGAGTGTCAAACTTTCATACACTCAATTGATTAGATGTGTAAAAACTTCATCTATTTTCTGACTATCTGATATTATAGATAACATTTCTTGAATGTGAGATCGTCACAAAAGATGTTAATTTCGATCAAACAGACGTTTTCAGGGCTTCTGCATTTGGGTAGTTTACACTAAACCTGGAATCTTTTCAACAGACCTGACGCTAATATTCCGTAAGCTTTTTAAACATGTTCGAAAAGATGTCATAAAACTTTTTTTTTTCAGCTCGACCCAAGCGCCGAAAGTATGAATGTGCTTCATGGACGATTCATCGTCACCAGACTAGAAGTAAGCCCTAAAGTTTCGACATTTCATCAAAAGGAAGACAAGTCGTTTGGTATACGCGCTGGACTGTCGTTCGGACCTCTCGATGGGCCCGGTTTCATACCCTGCCTGCTGCCATCTCCCGTCGTCATGCGGGAGGTTTGGACTAGAAAGTAAATTATTTGCAACTCTGAAGGAACACCCGAAACATGTAAAATATTTACAAACTAATATTCGTGAACAAACCTTGGATTATAGTAGAGACTTCGAGCTAGGCTAGTAGACATAGAGCCACAGAGTTCTGCTATGTTTGAGATTTGATCCATGTTTGCAATTTTTTCTGTAAATAAAAAATTTCTTTTGAGTCCTGTGCGAGGCCCCCAACCAATTGGTGGCCATAGGCGTCTGCTTAGTTTGCCTATGCCTAAGGCCGGCAAGAAAACCCTATACACAGAAAAGATCTTACAATGTAAAACATATTTTCCTGATTCCTTACAGAATATTCTACACCCATATTACGGAGCGTATGTGTGTGTGACTATGCAAGGCGGATGTGATTGGTGTCCAGGTTGTAGAGTTTCTGATGAAACCACGTGTTCCACGTGGTGGTCTGGCGTAATGGACCCCATTCACCAATCTTAAACAAACAACATTTAGCCACGTGATAATATTGATAAAACAACGAAAAAAAAACTGTCACGTGATAGCCATTGTGTATTACGTAATTTGTATAGAAGAGATAGAGAATGACATGTCTAAATGTTGTTTGTTTACGATTGGTGAATGAGGTCCATTCAAGTGAATAAAGAGGACTAGTGTGCATACGTAGTAAGTTAGATTTTTTAAAACTATCATTTCACTATTTTCTTCATTTCAAATTGAAAATATGTATATTTATAAATAAACGTTATATTGAAGCTTGTTGGAAAAGAAGTACATTCAAATTTATTTCAAGTTAAACATTAAGGATTAAATATGCCTACATCAGTTTAGCTGTTTGAAGCTAGAAACCAACGACAGAGCATTAGCATAACAATCCAAATACCGCCGTTTCGGTTATCTTTCTTTATTCTCGATTTACAAACAAAACAACACAATGCTACTGTTACGATAGAATAGGTTCACTTCGGTGATGAAAATATCCAGGTATTTTCAGAAGTTCAATCCAATAACCTAAAATCCAAAGTCTGACGGAGAATATTATTTACATGAAGAAACAGCGGAGTTTCAAATCCCCCCCACCCCCAAACTGTGCCACTGCGCAAAATCTCTCTCTATATATATTTAATTCTCTTCATGGCTCAACAATTTGGACAAGAAGAAGTAGAGAAAAAAAAATTTGAAAGACCACTCTTATTTCTGTTGACCTCAATTCTTCATTAGTTTGAGGCGCGAGAAAGCTTCTTTCACCAGATTACAAAATTACGGAAATTGCATAATGCCGTGTTTTTTTTTTATCGCTCGTAGTATTGGCATTTTCCATATTGAATGACACCCCAAAATGAAAATTTTTTGTCTCTATATTTCCGGAGATTTGCACGAGTTTCCAAAAGATTTTAATAATTTCCGGAGATTTTCAGGACTTTTTAGTATAATTTGCAATTTCAGGAGATTTCCAAGAGCTCCTGGTAATCAGGAGGCCTCGGGCAATCTGTTATAAGTTATAAAATGATTTAATAATTTACACCTAGGATTGGCGCCGGGCCTATGAACGTGCGGGGCCCACTGCGGTCGCATACGTTGCAATGGCCTAAGGCCGGCCCTGCAAAATAGCGGCGTATGGTACGCCGTGGGTCGACTAGTTTTACATAAAATCACCAATGAGTAACGTTATCGAAGTCACATTTTGTTTTCTTACAGGCATTAAAGCATGAAGAAACTGTCTTCATACCGTTGATTCCTTTGGTTCCAACAGACTAACCACTTAATATTTCAAAACACTGTAATTTCCTGTTAAAGTCTGTTGTGACTATTAATAAAACACAAGGACAGAGTTCGTAAAAGGCTAGTGTAGATTTTAGGACAGTGTTGTGAAAGGATTTTGGTGTGTGTGTGTAGGCTATATGTCGTGGAGCATGAGTGTCACCCTTAAGTTACGCCTCTGTTCTGTACCTGTCCAGCGGTTGAATGGGTCAGCCTAGTGGGGTAACGAGAGGTCAGGAATGCAGAAGGACAGTTGAGCGGCTAAACCTGTTGGTGCAGGTTGTAAGGTAGAAACTAGATAGTAAATAAAGTGCTGCAGTTCTTTTATATTTGCAAATACCATTCATTTATCTATCAAGAGATCTCTGGAATTACCGAACAGATTCGCACGAAAATTGTACACATGTACCTTTTGTAAAATGTTTGTTCGTATAAATGTTTTACATGTTTCGGATGTTCCTTCAGAGTTGAAGATAATTACTTCCTAGTCCAAACCTCCCGCAGGACGACGGGGGATGGGAGCGGGCAGGGTTTGAACCCTGGACCATCGATAAATCTGAACGACAGTCCAGCGCGCAAACCGCACGACCAGGCAGCCATCCTTAGCTGCTCAATAAGAAAGGTTAGGAAGCCAAGCGTTTAACCACTCATCCACCATATTTTAATTTATACAGTTAGGAAGTTTAAATAAAGCGTTGTAACACTACATCCAAAATATTATTTAAAAGAATATTTTTTCACTCGTTAAAAATTAAGTGGATTAAAGTTTATCTAAATATTAGCACTGACTTGTTTAATTTAAATACCATGGTAACAGTAAACATTTTTTTTTTCTGTTCTGGAAAAAGTTCGGAAAAGGGAAAATACTCAGGATGCAATTTAAAGCAGAAGTGGAAAACATAATGGGGAAAACCCTAAGTCAGAAATTAGCTCCGCCTAGAAATCACCGAATTCACCTTAAAGCCAGAAGTAAAATACAAGTATCGATAAAGAGAAAGATTATTATTATTATTATTATTTGCATTTATTCAAAATCAGCAACACTCTTTTATTATCGCCTACTTTTAAAATACATTGCTTGTCACCACTTCCCCATCTGCGCGTAGTGTGGGTCCCAAAAAAACAGAACGGGAAGGAATCTCCAATTAGTAATTGTGGAATGTTAATTTCAGAAGTAAGTGGTGGAAAAAGAAAAGATTAGTACATGTAAAAATAGATTTCTAGTCCAGGTAGAAAAGTAATTGAGAAACAATAATAAAAATGTACAAATGCTCCTTCTTCCCTTGTGCTATTAGAGCATGGAATGTGTTGTCTTTGCCAGCCAGGAAAACCAGTGACTTGGCAGAATTTAAGTTATTGGTTAACATGCATGACTAGACGCATGACGCGTAAGACGTAATCATCTTCTTTTTTGAAGTAACGTCTGTACTTTATACGATAAGATAAGAAAAAATAATTAATATATAACTAAAATGCAATATTGACTAAATAAACCAAGCTAAACGATTAAGTGAGTCTTCATGTTTTATTGCAAGCTTAATGTGCACAACTTGAAGAGCAAGTTAATTAGGTCAGACAGGGATGTTCATTTTCGTACTATGTATATAAAAGCAACTTAGTACGTGTAGGTCTGAGTAAGACTTTTCACCATAGTTGAAAATCCCTTTATTTAATTTAATTTAACCGAATTTTGCATTCTTAAAAAAAAAAAAAAAACACAAAAGAAATATCTTTAATGTTATTAAACTGTCACGGGTAAAATAGCAATCTTGATTTACTTCATTAAAAAGTTCCCCTTTCAGACCTTGTGTTCTATAGGGCAGATGATGTAAAAGTCATCTGTTTCTGTGGCCTACGCTTAACGAGGGTGTCATGTGGCCAGCGCAACGACCAACCGCCTTTACTTTTCCCCAACTAATGTCAGGTACCGATTAGAGCTGGGTGGACTCAGAGGCGCCCAAAGATTCCGAAGTTGAAAATCCCAGTCTTCACCAGGATTCGAACCCGGGACCCCCGGTTCGGAAGCCTTCATTATATTTGTTGATCCCAGAAACATTTGACTAGAATCTACGACACTTAACGCAGTCAATCTAGTTGTTGCATTAAAACAGAAAAAAAAAAAAAAAAAAAAAACAGCCAAGTTTGCTCTTGTTCGCTTTTGCTGGCCTAGACTTTCAAGAGCCTACTTTAAAGACAGTTTCAAACCTTATTGGTTTAGGATTTTAGATGAACGCACAAGAACAATCTTTACACTAGCTCTATATCTATAGTTGTTACATTTTTATATTTTTTAATGGCATTCCATTTTATTTGTACTTAATGTGTCACATCCGTGTATGAAATAATGCTGATTTTTGTATTTTTTACTATATTATTTTGGGCTGAAAAGATCAGAGTATGAAATGACCAGGGAATGAAACGACCGGGGAAGAAGTGATCAAACATGAAATGACGGGCGATGAACCGACCGGGGAAGAAGTGATCAAAGATGAAATGGCGGGCGATGAAGTAAAGAAGTGAGCGGGCATTAAAGGACCTGGAACCCCACCAAGAAGGTTTTTCCACGAAGGTACGAGTTGAATAGAGGTAATGTAAAAAAGATCTAGAGTCTATTTCTTTTACCTTTTTGTTTCGAGAGAGAGAGAGAGAGAGAGAGAGAGAGAGAGAGAGAGAGGAATGATTATGATTTCCCACAAATGCGTGTGTAGATAAAACTACTATATTTTGTAACACTGTCTTTCTCTACAGTCCAAAGGTGTCAACTAAACGATTCCAGTTAATAAAACCTAATTGACACATGTACCTGTATTTCCTTTTTTTTTAGAAGACACAATGCCAAATAAAATTAGTGTGGGGAAAGGGAAGGGGGCCTTCGGAATGTTTTTGCCTCTCGTCCTGAAACTGATGGTCTAGACCAGCGGTTCTCAACCTTTTAAGCTCGGCGACCCCTTTTTTACAACCCCTCACTTTGCCTCGACCCCCCCCCAACCCTCACACACACACACACACAGCAATAGAAAAATAGACAAAACAATCCATATTTTCGATGGTCTTAGGCGACCCCTGGCAAATCGTCAATCGACCCCCAAAGGGTTCGCGAGTCACAGGTTGAGAACCCCTGGTCTAGACTACTAGAGACATGTTTGCGGTATCTAATATCGTAGTCTACATTGCTTGCCTGATGATTGAGAGACCACCAAAAACTAACCAAATTTCCTATACACAGGATTCAAAAGCTGAGAGTGTGGTGAGGGGATCGATCAATTGGAGGAAGCTAAAAAAAAAGTTAAGGGTTGTCATTCTGATAAAAAAAAATGGGCCGAAAAGTGTGATGCAGGTGTATGTGGGTGGGTTAAAATGATTACATTTTCAAAAATTTTAATGGTCAAACCAGTTTTCACTGTGCGGAGAATTATCTAGTATTTTTTGCATAAATTGTACAATTTCTAGGAAAATCATTCAACCCGTCCAGTGTCTCGAGGTTCCTGTTTCCGTGCAGGGTTTTTTTTTTCTTCCAGTTTCCATGTTGAACCCATGAAGGGTTTGCAGGCTAAGAGGAATTGTTAAAAAGTTGAATGAAATATTCAGTCTAGAAAATATAAAGTTCTAGATTGAATGGAGTAATAACATTTGAATTGTTTACTATTTGGCCCGATTCGGTGGCGTAAAAGGGTTGGGGGGGGGGGGGGACCGATTGCATGTACTGCCCTCACAGCTCTAGCTCTCTGCTTTGTTTTGTTTTTACATGTTTCGGATGTTCCTTCAGAGTTGAAGACAGTTTACTTCCTAGTCCAAACCTCCCGCAGGACGACGGGGGATGGGAGCGGGCAGGGTTTGAACCCTCGACCGTCGATAAACCCGAACGACAGTCCAGCGCGCAAACCGCACGACCAGGCAGCCATCCAAGTGGAGGGCGGTCCTATTTTTATGGAGAAATCATAGTTTGTGAACAGAATTAGTTGAACATCTATATAATATAAACTACTTATTGATATATATATATATATATATGCTGTACGCACGTTTATGCTTAGGGTTATGGTTTACTGGGAGATAGGGTTAGGGTTTGGAAAAAAATCGACCCCCCAAATTCGAAAGCTCTGGATCCGCTAATGGGAGGACGATGTACGTGTGTAGTTGACAGAGACTAGCGTTGAAGCCTGCTGGACATGTAAGTTCTGATAAGATAGCCTGTATGCTGACAGTGTATTAAGTTCACTGGTATCTGCCATATCACTGTCTTATACGCCACGAGAGTTCATAGGGAAAAAACAGCAATTTTTACACTATATTTATTTATGTATTTATGTAAACACGAACGCATGTACGCACATACAACAAATCTTTGAATGGGGTTTTGTAACAAGAAAAACATGAAAAAATACAATACCCCCTTTTAAACAACATATAGGTCGAATATTTCGCTCTTAATAATTAATGAATATTAGATTTTTAAAAAAACGAAACTTTTTTATTCCGCTCCAACCCACCCCCACAAAGAAAAAATCCTTGTTAAAGGGTAACTCCGATGGTTTTGACAATTTTTGATATAATATGTGTTTTGATTTATAGATAATGAATATATTATTCTTTTTTTTTTTATTTGCAAGAATAACTTAGTAATTGATGTTTTTGTGACATAATTTTTCTGCGCATCCAAAACAGTCAGATTTTCACTGAATTTCTGTGTGACGTCACGACGGTGCACTCAAATCCTATTGATACTCATTGATAGGGAGGCGAAAAAGAAATTATCTTTGATAAAAAAAAAATTTGTTATTACATCATTAAAATACTTTAAAAGAAATTTCTAATGGTGTATTAATTATGACTGTATGTTTGACCGTAAGAAAATTATGATTTTTTTGTGCTGTTTCGACCTAACATTGGTTGACATGGAAAAAGTGATGAGAGAGCTTGACGCTGGCTCAGCCGGCGAGACACACCCCCAAGGTCAAAAGTTAAAAAGTTGGAATTGAGTTTCGTAGACGATAGATCTACTTATTAAATAAGAAATTTAATAGTAGATCTAGTATTCGTAGTAAATTTCTAGCTCACAAATCTGATTTCATTTATATTTATGAACTTCAGTTGTTTAAAATGTCTCAGTAGTATCATTAATTGAATTCTTTGGCCTGGAAATCCAATGTATTGTTGGTACTGCACCTGGTATTAACTTCAATTTTTTTTTTTTAAATCCCATTTCCACAGCAGTGAAGTTGCTGAAACAGCTTCTCTCAAAATGGTTTGAGCATAAACAGGAATTAGCTAATGCCTTTGTAAAATATTTGCTCTTCAGGCGAATAAATTTTCCCCATTTTCCCTTTAAAACTTCATCTCTTGGAAACAAATGAAAAGAGACACTAATTTCTGTATCAGCATACTTGCTGATTTTATCTTTGTGATTGGAACTACTGCAACAAGCTGAAGAACAATATTTAATTTTCTTCAAGTAGAAATAGAGGTTTATAAACAATGACCGATTATAAATCAACGTGGAGACTAGATCTAGCTGTGAAGCGTAACAATAAATGCGATCCAATAGGTACAGATCTAGACTAGAGAGTTTATCGGTTATATAGGTCTAGATCTATATTTAGCCAGCACCTTCGTGACGTCACGTTTTTAAAAACTAAAAACATCTCGCAGAATCCCGTTTTTTTGGGGGCGTGGAGAATTTTCTGTCTAATTTATTAAATATAAAATTTTCCGAGCATTTAAATAAAAAATGATATAATGTTTACTATTTCAACTTTTTACGCAGAATTTAAATATGTCAATAACTAAAATTTGAAAAACTATCGGAGTTTCCCTTTAAGCGAAAGTATAAATCTGCTAAACTTTGTAATGGTTGTCTAATGCCAGACATGTAGATCTAGAGTTAGAGAAGACAATGCTCAACATGTTCCTGAACATTAATTTATTAAACTCTTTAAATTGGTTCCCGGTCATTTCATTCCCTGGTCACTTCATTCCCTGGTCACTTCATCCCCTGGTCACTTCATTCCCTGGTCACTTCATCCACTGGTCATTTCATCCCCGTTCTTTTCACCATCTGATCATTTAATCTAACAAAGAGTACCGGTAATTGTAAAAATCATGAAATAAGCACTATTTAATATATCCATTTTTATTTACATGACAAAAAGTGTAACACATTAGATGATAATAAAATTAAATGCCATTATAAACTATAAAAATTTAACATGTATAAATATAGAGGTTATGTAAAAAAAAAGGTGTTTTTGTGTTCATCAACATAAGATAGATAGGTAAGATTAGATAGATAGGCTATTGATTGTATGTACAGAAGACGATCCATCTATTCAAATTACTTAACAAGGTTTTGTAATTCTCTTTGCCTATAACACAATTTAAAACATTAAAGTTTTAAACAAATAATAAACAAAACATATATAGGCGACATGATATCCTGAGGATGGGTGAAGTCAGCCTTTATTAGAAAAAAAAAATAAAACCTTATTTCAAGGCTAAAAATGACGCGCCCATTTTCAAGAAAGAGCGATTGAAAAATAAAATAAAGTGAAAGATGGTCGTCAGGAGTTATCAGCGGCATGATCATAAGTATTATCTAATCGTTCTCATCTCTTAAAAGATTTCCACTACTTCTACCACACCTTGGCCTTTGATCATTACGTCATGCGCGGGATAATATTATAACATCCCCCACATCCAACAGAAGCGCTAAAGATTAGTACACACCCAGATATACATTCTATTATAAGATTCTCATCAACGCATTTATAACATGTCAAAAAATATCAAAAAGCATTCTACATAATCATATTTATATATTAGATGAAATGAAGGCTTAAAGTCAAAGCCTTAACAGCACAACTAAACAATGAATAAGAAAAAAATATTTAATTGGGGATGAAATGACCGGGGTTGAAGTGACCGGGGATGAAATGACGGGATCAAATGACCGGTCACCCTTTAAATTACACGAGGAAATACAAAGAATACGTAGATTCTGTTTAACATAGGTTTTCAGGTTCTAGACTCTACAGCCAAATTAAAATTTATTTCTTTTTATACTTTGAAAACTTACAACAGTCAAACTTGAGTTTTCCCAGCCTGGCCAACGCGATAGTCATTCTTTGCCCAAACATATACATCAACTGTCAAATTTCTAGAAAAATCCGTTTTCGAGAGTGACTTTAATAGAGGTAAGATTGTTAATATAGGGCGTCATCGGGTTTTAACGCAAGGCAGTAGAAGAAGTCAAAGTAGGCCTATATAATTTACTTGATACAAAACTCTTGAAGAAAGCTTGAAAACTTCTTTACAAACAAAATAAACTTAACTTTAATTGGCTAATAAATACAGCTTTCAAGTTTAACGTTAAAACATGTAGAAACATATATGAAACAGCAAGATGTCGTAAGATTTAAAATATATTCATTAAAGTAAAGTAAATTTCCACTTTCATACCTTGTGATCTATAGGGCAGATGAAGTAAAGGTCATCTGTTTCAGTGGCCCACGGTCAACTGTGTGATTTGGCCAGCGCGACGACCAATTGCCTCTACTTTACCCCAACTAATGTCAGGTACCGACTAGAGAAAAGATGGGTGGACTCAGAAACACCTTAAAGATCCCCAAATTAAAAATCCCAGTCTTCACCAGCATTCGAACTCTGGACCCCTGGTTCGGAAGCCAAGCGCTTTCCTACTCAGCCAAAATCTATTTAAGTTCATAAAAATATGTGACTATCGCCCTGACAGACGTACGTATTGTCTAATTAAACGTACGTGTTTAGTTCCAAAAGGACACGATAGAGAATGTTGATATATCAATCTCTGCCGTGAATAACTCATAGAAGACAAGATAATCGATAATTTAAAAGAAAATGTAACATGAACAATGTTTTAAGTTTTAAACAGATTCCTCCTTTATGAAGCTGAAGACTACAAATCTCTGGAGAAACACCACCACAACCACCAGCATGAAAAATAATCAGCAATACCTGCCCGAGGAAGATTCTTATGATCCGCTGGCCAGACAAGATCTCGAATGAGGAATTGTGGTAAAGAATAAAGCAGCAGCCCATTGAAGTAGATATCCTTCAGAGACGCTGGAGATGGAAAGGTCACACCCTTCACAAGCCTGCATCCAACATAACAAGGCAAGCCCTAGCCTGGAACTCCCAAGGAGAGAGGAAGAGGGGACGGCCCAGGAATATATGGGGCAGCGATTTAGAAGCAGGTGCCAAGCAGATGGGCAAGACGTGGGAACAGTTGGAGAGACTCGCCCAGAACCGAGGAAGCTGGATGGTGGCCTACGCCCCAGAAGGGACCACAGACAGAGATGATGAGATAAGATAAAACTGAGATGATTTCTCATAGTATTGATTTCTTGTAATGCTTCATTATTGCCAATAGTTTAACAATCAAGTTCTTCTGTAACAGTCCAGCTAATGATTTGTACATAAGACTGCGCACAGCAAAATGTTCATGCACGCTTATTTAATTATTCAGCTCTCTACTGAATACAAAGAAACATTGAGGTTGAGTGCGGGAATACCCACTGAAGCATGTTCAAAATTATCCAGGAAAACCAAAGACTGAGAATTGTTTAAGCATCTCAATAACGTGCACGTATAATTTATCATGCGGATACTCGTACGGTGTAACTTTTGTTTTTGTTTACTTTTCACCAGTTTTAATTGTTTAGGAACCAGATAATTAGGAGTTATTTACAAGCGCCGGCTCTTTAACATTATTGGCATGTAGACTTATCAAGTAGTATACGCGTCAAGGTTACCATAGACGTGTGTAAACAAGATTTTTCTTTACACTTTGGCTTCTAGTAGCTTCGAGTTTCTACAGAGAAAAGTAAATAATGAAGGGGCTTTAGTCGATTTATTTATTTTTAACTTTACGTTTCGCTTCGAAAAACTTTCTCTGTTTGAAAAGCTAAAAATAGAAGAGACAAGTTAACATTGGGGTTTATTCAGCCCACAATTTTCAAGCTTTATATTCAAGCATTATTTTGTGAATCTATTATCGAGTTTGGATTATAAATAGAATTATTATTTAATAAATAGGGTGTGTTTAATCTTTTCATGGCGTATTGACAGTGGCGTAGCTACCAATGTGCGGGTGGTGCGGGCCGCACAGGGCACCAAGTGGAGAGGGGCACCAAAATTCCCCCAGTGTGTATTAATGTCCTATTTCCCTGAGCGTTTCAGTAAAAACGACTAATTGTATGGACACGAACAAACTTAAACAACTGTATTTTAAACATGAACTAACGATTTATAAACTAGTCATGTCGCTATTTTGTTTCATCTCCTTGACTATTTCTTCCATACAATGTAAGCTATAGAACAGTTTGAATCTAATTTACTAGATTTATTTCGGACACACGGTACATGGTGTTACTACACTGATCGATGCTTTGTAATATAAAGAAGAAGAAGATAGGCCAACCTTTTTTTACTTCATTGTTTAGTCCATTGGTTTAATCTAGATATTGAGTTTACAAATATATTTCTAAACTCTAGCTCTAAACAATTTTCTTAGTTTATTCATTTCTTTATGATTCTTGATAGTTTAATTTTGGAAATAATTCTATTGTAATGTCAATATTTTTAAATAAGCTAACCTTTGTTTTCTACGAGGTTTTTTTTTAACTAACTAATTAATTGTAATACTCAAGACTGACTAGTCTGGCTGGCGCCTCAAAACCCTTTTACGCTCAGACGGAGAAATCGGCATCTCAGGTTCTGTACGGTCTGGGTAGACTATAAGGGCCCCATAACCAGATCTATCGGGGTCCCTTATTACCGACCCATCGGTATAACAGAAAATAGCATCTGATTGGTAGGACTTTGGTGTAGCTGATGCCAAGTTTTGGATTATGGCAAGTGTTAATCGCCTCTTTGGTGGCTCCCTCTTGCCCTATAAGGGACATGCTTATTTGTGGGGCCGACTTCTCCTCCAAGGAGGGCAAGTACTAATTCTTCTAATTAGGATTCTGTCAGTGGAAAGCCCAGCTGTTTTTGACAAATTGGCCGCAATGTGGAGGAACGATCGCATTTTAATGCGGTTCCTCTCTCTCCACTGTCGCACTAATATTGAGGTGGGTAGCCTAGAGTCGCCCCTTTTATAGCGCTCATAGGCCGTGATTACTGCCCTCTCCCTCCTTAAATGTAAAGGGGCTATGTTTGTTAAGATTTCAGCAGCGTTTGTTTGGCTTGTCCGAAAGGTGCCACAAATGAACCTTAGTGCCTGTGATTGTACTCGGTCGAGTGATTCGAGGGCAGTTTTACTAGCGTATACTTGAGCTGTACTCAATTTGTGATCTGACTGCCCCTAAGTACAATGTGCGAAGCATGTAAGCTTTGGCACCCCACTTTATGCTGGCCAGCTTTTTTAGTAACGCTAAATTCTCCGAGGCTTTTCTTTCAACTTCCTGGACGTGCTGGAACATTGACTACTTTCTATCCAGGGTTACCCCTAGATATTTTGGCGTGTTTTAAGTTGGAGTCGCAGCCCACCGAGTTGAAGCTCGAATAGAGCCTTAAGAATGTCGATCCCTAGGCTGAACAGGGACCAGGTCGTTTTGGCAACGTTTATCTGAATCTGTCATTTGTCGCAATACGAGGAGATGGTTTGGAGGTCTGCTTGTAATGCCGCCTGTATTTGGTCGGCTTTCTTGCCGGTTGACCAGAGGACAATGTCATCCGCATAAAGCAGTTTCTTTGACCGCAGTGAGGTGCGTTTCTTAAATTTCTTAAGTCTAAAGAAGCATCGAGACAATTTCAAGTCACATCATTGCCAGAGTCCACCGACTATAGGCGAGCTGTTAATGGGTATGAATTAACTGAACAATTAAAAGCAACAAAGCAAGATGAGACGGTTATCATTGAATCCAGAAAAAAATGATGAGGCCGACATCGTGAAAAGAAGAAAATACTTTAATACCGCAGGTTCTAGAGACTAAAGGACAGCACACAAGCATGTCCTCAATAATTCATACTGAAGAAGCTGAACCATCAGACAGTGTAAACAATACAGAAAGCAGGATTATAAACTCTAGACTGAACGACATTGGAGATTGGCCTGATGTCATCACAGATAATATTCGCATACACCTTGTCACTCAAGGATCTGAAACAGTTCAGCGTATGGACAGTCAATTCAGAGAGGCGTATAGACATCAAGAATCAGCAAAAGGAAAGGCTAGAAAGCTTTCAAAGGCTTGGTTTTTCCGGCAAATGTCAAACGGCGAGAAAGTTCTTAGAAAGTGGATGTGTTATTCGCCAAAAAAAAAAAGAATCCTTATTTTGCTTCCCCTGCACACTCTTCTCAACAAGATCAAGTTCCAAATCTTCATTTAAATCCAAAGATGGATTCAATGAGTGGTGGAGGTTATCCCCGAAATAGAAAAACATGAGACCAGCAGAGCTCACATTCAGTCATCGCTTGCTTGGAGGGAACTTGAAGTTTGCCTGAGAGTAGGGAAAAATATTGACAACAAGGCCCAAGATTTGATTATACAAGAGACGAAAACTTGGAGAGTTAGTAAAATTACTATCAAAGTACGATCCACTCTTGAGGGAGCATGTGCTTCGAACTAAGCTTTGTTCCAGACCGAATACATACATGTCTCCACAAATACAAAATGAATTTATTACAATATTGGGGGATCACGGTAAAAAACAAATCATACAGCAAGTAAAACAAGCCAAATATTTGTCTATTATTTTTGACAGTACACCTGACATCTCAAAGCTGGATTAAATTTCCCAAATTTTACGGTATGTTGTCTTGGAGAATGACGGGGTGCAGGTTCGTGAGTCTTTTGTTGACTTCGTCGACACAAAGGACACGCATGCTGCTGAAATCGCTGAGATGATTCTAGAGAAATTGCGTTTGGATGGCTTAGACATAATGGACTGCAGGGGTCAAGGCTATGATAATGCTGCGGTCATGAAAAGTCATTAAGGTCATGAAAGAATTAACAATATTTGATTAATGAATACATAATATTTTGAAAAAAAAAGTAAGGTTTTGCAATGTTATTAATTAGTTAGTTGTTTTTTTTTTTGGGGGGGGGGGGGGGCATCAAGATGAAGTACCGCACCAGGCATCATATACTCTAGCTACGCCACTGCGTATTGAAAAATGAGGCTAATCCTTCTTTGGAAAGTGTAATTCTGTGGGTTTTTTTCTACACCTAAACAAGGATCTCCGGCATACAACTGGATATGAGGTCATCAGATTTTACTTCCGAAAATACCTAAAGAGGCAAAGTCTTATTATCCCACCCTAAACCATTGTACCGGTATATATATATATATATATATATATATATATATATATATATATATATATATATATATATATATATATATATATATATATATATATATATATATATATATTTCGTAGGCTGTCGTCTGGAGCGGTTTCATTGTTTTTAACTAAAAGCGGATTTATCTCACAATTATAGCTAGATTTATCCACACTTTGTACTGATATCCTTCACGAGCGGCGTCACTTCCGCTTTAGGCAAAGAAATTGTTTCTCTTAGTTATTTTGATATCGTCATTTTCTTGGCACCTTAAAATTAAATTCGTTTGTGTTTTTTTTAGTCTCGAATTTTCAGCAACGATCTTTTATAATAAAACTTTGTCGAACTTCTACCGAAATCAAAACTTTAACTTGATCTTCAACAAGATATCCCTCAGATGCTCTGAAAAAGGGGAATTCTTGCACTCGCTCATGGATTATGAAACACTTGAGTCCTTTTATGACATCTAGAGGAAATCACAGTGCAGACGACAAGGTCTACTGAATTCGACCTCGAAAAAGGATTTTAAAGAGCATCCAGGAGTTTTTTTTTGTTGTTGTTTGTTTGTTTGTTTTTTGTTGTTTTTTTTAAATCTCTGTCATAAACAAAAGCAGAGCTGGCAGAAGATGACCTCTGAGAAAGACAGTTGGAGAGTTCTAACGAATGTCGATGGACACACATTTGAGACACAAGAACATTTCTTGCCAAACACATGAGAAGACGACGAACAAAGAGCTTAAATAGATTCCCGGAGGAGAACGTTTTGTCTGCATAAGATGTGGCAAAATATACAGGTCGCAACTAGGTCTGCACTTTCATGTGAAATACTGAAATCATCATTTGTCTCAAGAGTTGAAAACAATGCCATTTTATGTTTTATTAATGTTAATGGTCGGCCGTTATTTTGTAGCTCCAAACAGCTAGTACAACTAATAACTAAACCGATGTAGGCGTATTATATTTAAATTTACTCACGTTTAAATAACTTGAACAAAGGTCTTTCTTAAAACAAAATTCAATAAAAAGTTTTATTATAATTCACATATACTACAGATTCAAAAGAGATGAGAGATAGATCTAGGAGTAACAAAATGAAATGAAATTTAAACAAAATCTAGGCTAACTCACTACAAAAAAAACGCGTCGTTTCTCTCTCGCGTCTCTGATTCGTCTCCCTCTCGACTATCACTCACGTGACTTTATAACATAAATGATGACAGACCAGCTCATGGTTTCTTCATTCTACACCACACATCACTCCATTACAGAAAACACACACATACATACCAACCTTTTCCTTTTTGACGCGTTTCATAAATATAGACCTATTATTTAGGTCAAAGTTATAAGGGCTGAAGAGCAATGCCCTTTCGAGAGCTGGGCCTGGGGTGGCCGAGTTTTTTGACCACTCTGAGACGCTTACTCAGTTTACCTTCCCCCACCCCCAATCTTAACATTGTAATAGGTCTACCCCGATAAGCTGAAATTAAATGTATCAAAACGTAGACATCAGTCACTAAGTGAGCCAGTTCGATCTAGATCTAAATATTATACAAACGACATTATCACACACAAATAGTCCAAACATCTCAAACCGAAGAAGAAAATTTAAAAAAAAAATTCTAAGAAGCAGATAGCTTAAATCTACTCTTAGCTTTACGCATACAGAATGATGCACATTAAATTTCATCTTTTTAATAGCCGAATAAATTATTCTCAAAATAGATCTATTGTGTTCTAAGTCTACAATAGTTACAATATACTACTGCTCACCGGAGGATATTGTATACTACAGCCAACACGGAAGTGAACCACTAAGGTTAAGATTGTCTGCCCTTCGTTGATACTAGCCAGAAAAGTTTCCAGAAATCATCCGGTTCAATCTAGTTAGAACAGGTTAGCCTGAAGCCAATTTGAATCAGAAATAAACACGGGGTATGGCTACATGTAGCAATAGAGCGTTCACGAAGCTGTTAGCTGGTCGAAGATCAAGTTCGCTTGGCTGCGAGAGTGGGGGGCGAGAGGTTGAACGCTTCAAAAGCAGACACTCCTTCTTGCGACTATAGATTTCGTCGGTAAAGTAGGTCAAACCGAAACGCATTAGAATCGCTACAGCCGTGTGTCGGCCAAACCGCCGCAGTGTCGCGAGATAGCGAGGCTTGCAGCACACAGCACTAGCGAGGTTCACAGCGCGCACACTGCACGCTTGGGCCAAGAGGCCTAGGATCTCAGGCACAGCTATTGAGATTGGGCGGCTAGGCTAAAAGCTTTACAATGTGGCCGTTCGCACAAACAATCTGTCAAGAGAGAGAGAGAGAGAGAGAGTTGCGGTTAGAGAGAAATATAAGGTGTGTGGAACAGTGACTGAAAATTAATAGGCTTCAGTATAGGCTTTAACTCTAACGCAGCAGCCGCCTACGAATCGATGATCCTTTTAATTAAATAAATACCTTGTTATCTTGCAGGGTCTATTACATTGAAGCTATTCACCGAAAGGGTAATAGTCGTTCTTATTTTTTTGAGTTGTCCGTCTGTCACATTTCGATCTCAAAAACTAAAAGCGCGATTGAAACCAATTTCACAATCGATGTGCTTAAAATTGTTGCAACGCGGCGACCTTTTTTTTAAAAATGAAATATGCTTAGTTTTATTTTCATTCCCATAAACCTTTATTAAAACTATTTAATAGTTAAAAGAGAAGCTCTACATTTCACCATAGTCTAAGATTGCACAGGAGACAAAATGACATTTGATTGAAGGATTTTTTCTTCAGCATTTCTGTTTGCATTGTTCAGGTCCATATTGGCTTACCGGACGCTCTGCAAAAGGAAGACATGTTCGCGTCCTCCGTCTTGCTGGCAATAGCCTAAAATATCCAACAATCGAATTCAATCCTTTACATATTCTAGTTTAATCACACAAATTTGTTTGTAAAATGTTTTACATGTTTCGGATGTTCCTTCAGAGTTGAAGATAATTACTTCCTAGTCCAAACCTCCAGCAGGACGACGGGGGATGGGAGCGGGCAGGGTTTGAACCCGGGACCATCGATAAATCTGAACGACAGTCCAGCGCGCAATACAGACGTTACTTCAAAAAAGAAAATGATTACGTCCTAGATCAATCTAATCATGCATGTTAACCAATGACTTTAAACAATTCTGCCAAGTCATTGGTTTTCCTGGCTGACCTAGGCAACCCATTCCATGCTCTAATAGCACGTTGCATCAATGATGGGGCAATCGATATTCATTAGTGTGTCCCGTATTGCATCTTGAAATGCATTGCAAGACAGATTCTTCGTCATGTGACAAGCTTCTTTGAGAACAGTGGTGTTCGTTTATATAGAAATGCTGAAGTGAAACATGTTTGTAACAATGTTTTACATGTTTCAGATGTTCCTTCAGTGGATGGTGGCAAGCAGTGTATGAACCCAGGACCATCAAGACGACCGAACGACAGTCCAGTGCAGGCAAGCTGTTGAAGATCTATACATTTTCTTTTTAAATAAAAGTTTTCGCAGATCAATGAACTTTCACAGCTCAAGGGAAAGGGAAGAGAAAGTAGACTCTTCAATGAAGACCTACAAGCATTCATTTCACAAAGTAGCTGAAAATCTGTATAAAATTCCTATTCTATACGCTAGAAAACATTCGTACAAGTGCTCCTTCTTCCTAGTTCCATAGAGAAATATACGGGTTGCTTGAATCAGCCAGGAAAACCAATAACTTAGCAGAGTTTAAGTCTCTAATTAGCATGCATGACTAGGTTAACACATGCAGACACGATGGACGTATTTTTTTGTTCTTTTGAAGGGAACGTCTGTAATTTATAAGATAAGAGAGCATCTTTTTTTAGTTTACATTCATTACATTAAATAATTACATTCTTACATATTCTCAAATATAACACTATTTGTTTGTTTGTAAAATGTTTCACAAATCCCGGATGTTCCTTCAGAGTTGAAGATAATCCACTTCCTAGAACACACCTTCCACAGTCTCTACAGTCACTGAAAACAGTCCAGCTGTATGAGATCTAGAACAGGAAATATGTCTTTGAGTGTTTTTTTAAAGAATTTTTTAAGCTCATGTTTTTATATTTGTAAGTTATGGTTCAGTGTTTCATTTTTATTGCTACTTTACTTTACCGTATATAATGTGTTTTTTAGCGGCCCCCGAAAGGGGAAAAGACGCTATTAGTTTTATGTGGAATGTCTGTCCCGTTTAGAGCTCGTAAACTAGAAAAGATAGTGAAAATCTGACACCATAATATTTTAGTGACTTTTTTCTTTTCTGAAAGCGAAAAATCAAATTTTTTAAAATCACTTATGCAAGTAGTTTTTTTTTTTTAAATACTCCACGTTTACAACTATTCACTATTAATAGTGACAAACACGAGAGGCTCTTTAGAAGGGGAGATGACCATTCACCATATTATTAACATATTTATGCAAATGGTTTTAGATTTTTTCTCAAAATTTTTTTTTTTATTACATTTGTATTGCTAAGTTATGTACGTTCTGTCATACTAAATTTACATACAAAAAAAAAAAATTTTAAGAGAAAAAATCTATTTAGTATACATATCCATGTTTCGGATTTTAAAATAACAATTAATAAGTAGTTTTTCATATTATCGCGTGAGCTGCAGTTATGCACACTAAAAATACTACACTTAACTTTTTTTTTTCACGGAAATGTTTTTTTCTTGATGATTTGAATAACAGATTGACCCTTTACAAAACAATTAGATCAATTAGATATTCAATTAGATATATTGTTAGGCCAGGTTCACATCTAACTTCACATTCCCTTTCACCTATCCTTTGGCCTACTGGACCGCTGGGGCACCACACATTCTTTCTCCGTTCTTCTCTGTCATTTGCCTTTGATAGAACTTCATTCTGAT
The DNA here is from genome assembly GCF_947242115.1 of Biomphalaria glabrata. Lineage (NCBI taxonomy): Eukaryota > Metazoa > Mollusca > Gastropoda > Planorbidae > Biomphalaria > Biomphalaria glabrata. The sequence goes on from NC_074714.1 coordinate 50,504,199, forward strand.
ATTCTTTCTGAAAATATTGAAACCAGCCTTTTTACCTGCCTGGGTGGATCACTTCGGGGGCTAATTTTGAGTTTGTGTTTCCAAAAACTGTCTTTCTAAACTTGTGTTTTGTTGTTGTTTTTGTCGAATGAGTATAATAAAATGTTGATTTTTTTCGTTATTTGTAACAGATACTTTTTGATCATCAAAAAAACTATGTCTTCATAATTTATGCATATGCAAAAAAAAAAAAGTTTTAATTTACAGTGTGTGTTAGTCGACAACATTTCTATCTTATCTTCTTATCTTATATAATACAGACGTTTCTTCAAAAAAAGAAGATGAATACGTATAACGCGTCATGCATCTAGTCATGCATTTTAACCAATGACTTAAACTCTGCCAAGTCATATACTAGACCTATATTGTGTGTGCATGGGGTGTCTGTGAGGCTGAGTCTATAGCTTAATGTTCTTTTTCTTCTTCTAGCCAGCTTTATTGCTGCTGAGCTGTGAGTTCTTTTGCAGACTGTGCCAAGGGAAAAAAAATGTGCTGTTTTCTTCAGTTGTTCAGCACTGCCGTACAGGGTGTTGGTTATGTTGGGCTGTAGTGGAAGTTGGGTCTGCCTAAGGTGGATTTGGGAGGGGCATTCAAAGAGGATATGGTTTACGGTTTCAAAGGGGTGGGTACATTGTCTGCAAATGGGGAGTAGTGTGGAGTTTATTTTGTTCAGATGGTAATTTAATAGTGGCGTGTGTCCTGTTCTTAGTATGGCTTAATATAATTATAATTCATTCTTGAAAAATTAATTTGTACTCACAACACAAATAATATAAATATTTATAATTTCAGTAACACTTAAACATATAGAATAATCTAGGAAGACCGATTCTAAGTTTCTTAAAGATTCTTTTTAGGATCGGGGAAACAGCAACAATAAACAAGCGATAGTTTAAAGTGAGTTCGTGTTATAAATAATAACTCCTGGGTGGCTCCTGTGGATCAGTAGTACTCACACATTGTACTTACACACACTAGTTAAATAAATTATTCATTTAATACCATGATATATAATACCATGATATACATATATCTGTCATGTGCCTCTGTCTCCCAGGTGCCAGGGTCTATATATACAATGATAATGAAACAAAGGATAATTAAATAATAATAATATATCTAGGTGTTTGTATAATTATAACATATTCAGTACTCATTTAAAGATCTGGAATTAGAATATTCATCTCAAAATGAAAAATTACTATAATATGCATTTATAAGTAAAATCTAAGAACATTTTCTAATAATGTATAACAAAGTGTCTTTCGACAATGGCAGTGATCCAAAATCATCACAGACTATTCCATGGGCGTAGCCAGGATTTTTTTCGGGGAGGGTTTTGGGGGGGATTCCCCCCCGGACCTCCCCCCCCCCCGCGAAAAAAAAAAATATATATATATATATGTGTGTGTGTGTGTGTACATAATTAATCTTTATTACATTCTGACCCTTTCGGAAGACGTTTATTGTTTATTGTAGACTCCCCCTTGCTAGCAAGGGGGTCTGGGGGAGTTCGTAGCGCTCCCCCAGCGCGGGGCGAAGCCCCGCCTCCGAGCACTATTTCTGGTATTGAAAGCCAACAAAATGCATATTCTGAGGTATCTACAGTGCATTATCTTGCTATTAAAAAGTTTTATTTCAAAAACCTAATGTGCTATTCTTACTGACTTAGACCCTCTCGCACCGTTCGGCGCATTTTCCGTCAAGCTGTTTCCGCAACTCTTATTTTGCGTAATTCATTTTGTCGGAAAACATGTCCCGCAAAACCTCATGCGACGCAATGTCACAACCTTACTAAGGATTCCACTCCCAGTTCGGCATATAATTTCTTTGATTTAGACCCGATCTCTATGACTGACTCCTAAAATCTGTCTTTGCCATCTTTGTTGAGCCACATTTAGTGTTTTTCAATTTCGGCAGAAGACTATTCACACTTAATTAATGGAGCCCAAGCCACTGGTAGAAATTTGTAACCTTTCTTGACTACGCTCTTGGAATTACATGCCTGTATTTCGCTTTAGATTTTATATCGAAAAGGAAAGTTTTTTCGTCAAATCATCTGTTGAGGGGTTTTAAACTAAAAAATCTCTGGGTTTTTTTTGTTTTGTTTTTAATTCAAAACCCCATTTAGCTACGATCATAGAATTTGGTGACTGTAGTTTGCTTTAAAATAATATTGAAGAGAGAGGTTTTCAACTCTAAACGCTCTGTAGGGGAATTTTAAACTCAAAACCATCTGGAGGGGTTTTAAACTTTAAAGAAAAAGACATCTGGAGGAGGGGGATTTAAACTCAAAACCCCTTTGGCTACGCTCATAGATTTTATAGTGTGTAATTTGCTTTTTTTTTATATTGAAGAGGTACTTTTTAGCTTCAAACCACAACTGGAAAGGGGAGGGGGGTTAAACTCAAAACCCCGTTGGCTACGCTCATAGAATTTTGAGTGTGTAATTTGCTTTTTTGATATTGAAGATGGGGTTATCGTAAATTTTGGATGGGGTTTTAAAATCAAAATCTTCCTCAACTGTGCTGTTGGAATTTGGGATTGTTATTTGCATTTTTTTTGTTTTGTTTTATAGAAGAGGGGGATTTAACTGCAAAAACCTCTGGTAGGGGGTTTAAAATTCAAACCCCCCTGTAGGGGGTTTTAAACTCAAAGCCCCCTGGTAGAGGGATTTGTATCTCAAAACCCCCTGATAGGGGTTTTTAAAATCTCAAAACCCCCTGATAGGGGTTTTTAAAATCTCAAACCCCCCTGGTAGAGGGTTTTTAACTCAAAACTGCCTCGGCTGTGCTGTGGTAAGTGATGATTTAGTATTAAAATCTCACCTAAAATAAACAAAATGAAAGCAAAAATCAGTCACTTAATTCCGCCCCCCCTCCCCTGCGGGGGGGGGGGATTTCATTTCGGGGGGGGGATTTGAACCCCAAGAACCCCCCCCCCCGGCTACGCCCATGGACTATTCACATCTGGCATCATAGTATTATACTGGATAATGACACCTCAAAACTGACAATGAAAAGTCAATTATTTCTAACATTGACACTCAAAATTTTGACAAAGATCAGTTAATAAAACGCCAACACTGACAATGGTATTCTCGAACTTAACACCTACACTACCGTATGCTTATAATAACCTCCACTGGCATCCTATAATAATAAACAAGATTGTAACGTCTATTCTAAAACTATAAATACAAATCTAATCCCCATAAAAAAAATACTCACAGAATTATTATGGAATAAAACTCACCTAAACAGAAGTCAAACAGTCATACCAACTAGAATAAGTCCAAAGCAGTCAAATCCAATGCTGTCCAGTGATCCAGCCACCAAGAGTCTAAAACAAGCAAAAACTTTCCACAGACACGCCTTTACACATCTGCTCAAGTAGCAATGAAGATGAAACGTGTCATACCGGAAAGAACACAAATACGTCATTAATAGTCATGACGTAAGCACACCACAGAGAAAGCAGCGCACTTGCATAAGTACAGTACACAAATAGCGCCTGTACTCTCCAAAAGTAACTACAACAAAGCCAAAAAAAAAAAAAAAAGCAGTCATTATGTTCAGCAGTCTTATATACCAACCACTTATACACGGGCAAATAAGTTCGATAAGGTTCCTTGTTCCATATGCTAGGACTAATCTGTACAAATGCTCCTTCTTTCCTAGTGCTATTAGAGCATGGAATGGGTTGCTCGAGTCAGCCAGGAAAACCAGTGACTTGGCAGAATTTAAGTCATTGATTAACATGCATGACTAGATTGACCTAGGAACACGCGTAAGACGTAATCATTTTCTTTTTTTGAAGTAACGTCTGTATTTTATAAGATAAGGTTCAGTAAAGATTCATTGTGCTGGACACTCAGTCTATTGACACCCAGGGGAGCTCAGTATGTTATTTTAAGTAAAATCAAATGTGTTAAAGTCATTTTGCTTCATCCTTCTTTTGTGTGTGCATTCTGTCAATATTACCACAGAGCGGATTCGTCTATTTATAGCACGAATAACGTGACCCCAGGATAAACACGTGACGTTGCTAAAAATAATCCTGACGTTATATTTTCCTGACGATGTCTGGTCTATCTCCTTCTGTTACATATTTTAGTTTGTGTGTCTTAAGAAACGTTGGCATCGGCGTGTTTGTTACTTTATGAACGGAACTAAATTATTTTTGTGCTTGCTGTCTCCCATCCCCCCCCCCAAACCAATATGCACGCGCACACACGCACGCACACATAAACACACAAACACACACACACACACTTTTAAACTATGGGCTTATTATAAGCGTTCTGAAAAAAAAAAAGAGAACTTCGCGGCAGAAAACAAGGAGCATATATAAGCAAAATATTTTTTTTTTAAATACTTTAAAATAAACAAAGCTTATATAAGGGAAACAACTATACATTTATAGCTATATCTATCAACAAAAAAAAAAGATTTATTTCCCTTACTCAATATCGAACTAAATTAATTAATTACCAATAATTAAATTACCAACTATTCAATTTTATATTTTTGCTTCATGTTTTGTTGCAATAAATAATTGTGTTAAGTTTCAACTAAAACAGGATTAACGTGTTAAAAATATGGCGCTGAGTTAGTTGGTATAAGCTTTGTAAAAATCCCTTTAGAAATAAACGAAGTTTATATTAAGTTAGGGGAGAGTACAATCTAATTGCTGCCATATCGCTCAATATTGCAATGTTTATCTACCTTTTGTCTATATTAAACAAATTAATCAATTACTGCTAATTGATTAACTAATTAAAAAAAAAAGATTCACGTGTTGTCATCGACAGTAAATAATTGTGCAAAATTTCAACTTGATCCGAGAATGGAGAGTTGGAGTAAACGCGTGTAAAATAATCTACCCAGACAGACAGACTGAGAGAGTTAATTTAAGCTTTGTTAAGAAAAAAAAACAAAAAAAGTTTAAATTAAAAAAAATCAATTCCTCCTTTATAAAAAAGATGATAGTTTATTTTCAATCTACTTATTTCTTGTACTGACTCATTATTGCAAGGAGTCTTTCCAATGTGCTCTACATTGTCAAGTTCCTCTATTAACAATTTAGAAATTATTTTAACTTAACATCAGTGGTTCCTAAAGAGGCTTCCCCCCCACCGAACCTCAGGGGCACCCGGCGTCATTCAGGCTCCGTGGAAAATAAAAATTGATTTTGGGGTACCTGAATAAAGTCCGTGCAAGGTTTAAAATAATAAAATTGTGATCTGTGATGCTGATGTGTTTAATATAATTCTCTATTTACAAACACTCGGTTTAGAGTCTAAGCAAGATTACGATTATTGATTGCAAGTCCGAAAAGTTGAAGAACCTATTTTGCCAGCTGTTGGTGAAATTATACGCACCTTGTTGCACAAAAAAAGCATTCGACTTTATATAAAAACTAGCATTACACACCGGCTGCGCCCGTTGATTCCCAGGCTGTACATTGTTTATATTGACCGGAACATCTTCTCATGTTTTTTTTCATATTCAAATAATCTGGTGGCATTTTAACGATCCCCGTTTTAGCCCGTGAATTTTTGAATCTTTTATAATAAAATAAAACGGCCCGCTCTTTCTCTTTCCTTGTCCCTCTCTCTTTCTCTCCCTTTTTTTTTTTCTTTCTCTTTGTCTCTCCTTCTCTCTCCCTTTCTCTCTGAAACTCCTTTTTTTTTCACCCTGCGCATCGTAATGTTTTCAGATATAGACTTGAATCAGATCGGCCCACTTTATAACACACACACGCGCCTTTGGCCCGTGAATTCTAGTATCACTTTTAATGTATTCTCTCCCCGCTGGCCTTCCCCGACCTGCTTTCACACTGTTTAAAAATATTAGAATGACACCCCTATTTTTTTTTTTTTTTAGAATCCTCCAATTGATCCAGTCTTCACTACACACTTCAGCTTTTGAATTCTAGATAGAGCACTGTTGGTTAAACATTTTTTTTTCTCTTACATCCTTTAATAATAAGGCAAGCAACTTGCGGTATTAGACACCGCAAACATCTCATTAAACTATAAACCACCTGTTTCAGCCCCTAATTGAACGAGTCTTTCCCATTCCAAATCTACATTTATTTGTTATTGTGTCCTTTAAAAAAATAGTAAATATCAAATTAAGTTTTCTTTATTGCAATCGTTACCTTGACACCTTTTGAATGTAGAGAAAAGACAGAGTACGTGGTCTAAACTGCCCACAGGTTGTGACGTTGCAGGTCAGTGTTGAGGCCTTCTATAACGAATGGTCTCGCCCTAACCCCCTTCCCCACCCCCCACCCTTAGTCGCTACGTAATAATCGAACGTTCTCCAAGACTCTGTAATTGGGAATAGCAGTGTGGCAGTATTGCAGTGTGGCAGTTTTGCTGTGTGGCAGTGTTGCAGTATAGTAGTGTGGCAGTATAGCAGTGTTGCAGTGTAGCAGTATTGCAGTGTGGCAGTTTTGCAGTGTAGCAGTATTGCAGTGTAGCAGTATTGCAGTGCAATGTAGCAGTATGGCAGTGTAGCAGTATTGCAGTGTAGCAGTATTGCAGTGTAGCAGTATTGCAGTGTGGCAGTATTGCAGTGTGGCAGTATTGCAGTGTAGCAGTATTGCAGTGTGGCAGTATTGCAGTGTGGCAGTATTGCAGTGTAGCAGTATTGCAGTGCAATGTAGCAGTATTGCAGTGTGGCAGTATTGCAGTGTGGCAGTATTGCAGTGTGGCAGTATTGCAGTGTGGCAGTATGGCAGTGTAGCAATATTGCAGTGTGGCAGTATTGCAGTGTGGCAGTATAGTAGTGTGGCAGTATAGTAGTGTGGCAGTATAGCAGTGTTGCAGTGTAGCAGTATTGCAGTGTAGCAGTATTGCAGTGTAGCAGTATTGCAGTGTGGCAGTATTGCAGTGTGGCAGTATTGCAGTGTGGCAGTATTGCAGTGTGGCAGTATAGTAGTGTGGCAGTATAGCAGTGTTGCAGTGTAGCAGTATTGCAGTGTGGCAGTATTGCAGTGTGGCAGTATTGCAGTGTGGCAGTATAGTAGTGTGGCAGTATAGCAGTGTTGCAGTATTGCAGTGTGGCAGTATTGCAGTGTGGCAGTATTGCAGTGTGGCAGTATAGCAGTGTTGCAGTGTAGCAGTGTGGCAGTATTGCAGTGTAGCAGTATTGCAGTGTAGCAGTATTGCAGTGTGGCAGTATTGCAGTGTGGCAGTATTGCAGTGTGGCAGTATAGTAGTGTGGCAGTATAGCAGTGTTGCAGTGTAGCAGTATTGCAGTGTGGCAGTATTGCAGTGTGGCAGTATTGCAGTGTGGCAGTATAGTAGTGTGGCAGTATAGCAGTGTTGCAGTGTAGCAGTATTGCAGTGTGGCAGTATTGCAGTGTGGCAGTATTGCAGTGTGGCAGTATAGTAGTGTGGCAGTATAGCAGTGTTGCAGTGTAGCAGTATTGCAGTGTGGCAGTATTGCAGTGTAGCAGTATTGCAGTGTGGCAGTATGGCAGTGTTGCAGTGTAGCAATATTGCAGTGTGGCAGTATTGCAGTGTAGCAGTATTGCAGTGTAGCAGTGTCAAAGCAACCATTAAAACTAATCATTTATTTTCGTTCAACAATAAAAGAATGGATCGTCATTTAACTGCCTGTGAAGTATTGAGTCTAGATAAAATCCCTGTCTGGGACTTAGATTAATTTTGTGTTAGATGCTTTACTTTTTTTTTTAAACATGTAATCAATGGACAGCTACGAACAATTTAAAAGTAAAAATTAACTGCATGAATTAATTTTATTGTGACTTGCAACACAATGGATCTCACTTTATCGGTGTGTGTTTCTTATTTGTCTCATGACAGACTTTTTATAGGCTTCCCAGTTGACCATAGTTAACAAATCATTCTGTAGCTTCTCATCGCTTGGAAATGGAGATACCTAGAGACAATAGGCATAGAGTTAATCAATTTAAATTGGTTCTATCCGTGCACTAATGCATTTTTAAAGATTTAAATTATCACACACATAATGACACATTCCACAATATTGATATAAAACACACATAAATGCACTAAGATCGATGCGTGGTCAAGAGGCTAAGTACGCTTGGCGTGGCTACCTATGAAGGGAGCTCAAGGTTCGACACCCGACTCGAGCAGAGTTGTGTTTAAAGGCAGCACGGAAAACCTTCTTCTAGATACTCAAACATTTAACTAAGTCAAGATAATTTCATTCAGCCACTATGATGGTATGTTTATTTTTAAATCACTTATGAAATAAAACAAATTGATGGTTGCAATTGTTAATAGAACTATAAGCCTATATATTACTCAAATTACTCTAGATCTCTTGATCTATGATAGAACAGTCAGTCGCTCTAGTGAAACAAATAAATGGCACTGACCTCTATTCTAAGCTTTCGCATCACCTCACTAGAACAGTTCTTTAGGTAGAGTTTTTTGTTCAGGAGAATGCAGTCAGCCCCATTGCTGACAACACTAAGGCTTGGTTGGTTGGTGAAGAGACATTGGGCCAGACCCTTGAGTAAAGAACATATGTTAGTTTATAACGACTGTTATATTAGTAACTGAAATTGACGAAGTTGGCAGCACTGTTTCTTAAGTAAAGTTTGACTAGTCATGGTGTTGTCAGGTGCAGCAGCATACGAAAAATAAACAAGAAAAACATAAAAAAAAATACTTAAAAAAAAAAACAACAAAGCTTATACGAAGTGTAACTTTATCAATTAGTTTAGATCATTGATGTAACTAAGTTTGTAACAGATCTAGACCAACAACAATAAATCTGTGCTATTAATAGTATTTTTGCCAATTGTTTTGTTTAGCGCTATTTCATGCTTTTAGCTTTCTCAATACGCTATGGCTCTGATCCTACCATCTGGACCAATTGGGAAAACGGGTTTGGTGGGGGGGGGGGGGGAAGAAAGGGATATTTGGGTGGATTTTAGCGTTAGTGTTTTTTTTTTAAAGCATTTACACACATACACAAAAAAGGGAACTGCCTGACTTCGAACTCGCGGCTCACGCCTCCTCGGGCCGACGTCCTAACCACTCTGCTGGTTTCAATTTAGAGCGGCGACCTATATAGGGGACGAATTTAGCTTATACTACTGTTGATGGTCTATTTTGTTGATGAGTATATATATGTTACTGGTGCATGCGAGTCCATATGACACAACAACAGAATGAATCAAGAATATACTTAATAACGCAGGCTGATAACTTCAACAATTTAATAAACAATAAAAAGGGCACAGTCCTCTGTCGTCGCTAGCCTAGCGTCGTCCTCTTAGGCGTCTTGTCCGTTATTCTTCTTGTTCATCAACCTACTCTGTTCTTACTCGTCACATTACTTAGGAAAAACCCGATTCACATCAACTTCTACGCATCTTGTGTCATTACACTACCACTTCAGTCAGGTATAGTTTCTTTCCCTTGTTCGAGATACCTAACAACATTGATTCTTGTGTTGTAAGGTTAAAGAATAATTGTGCACCATTTCAGCTTTATCGGAGTTTGGGTGTCGTTGAAATAACGTGTACAAACTTTTGACCAGACAGACAGAGTGAGTTTGTATAAGCTTTGTAAAAATGTAGGCCTATTATGTTTCTTTTTTTTTACTCAGTTCACATACGCAAGTGATTCCCAAAGTGGGTACGCGTACCCTCAGGGGTACAGGAAGACTTTGGAGCGAGTACGCGTTGCACCTCATTAACTATACTGATTAAAAAAAAAACAGTTATTATGTTCTGTTGATAAATTAAAGTGTGTGTGGGGGGGGGGGGGAGACGAGGGGTACTCAGTATTACTAAAATTATAAAAGGGCTTAAAAAGGGGTACATATAGGTCACAAGTTTGGGAAACACTGACGTACGCAAAGCATTGCCCATTATAAGTGTACAAAAACTACAATACGTGTACACTCAGACCTGTCTACAATACGTGTACACTCAGACCTGTCTACACTGTGTGTACACTCAGAACTGTCTACAATACGTGTACACTCAGACCTGTCTACAATACGTGTACACTCAGACCTGTCTACACTGTGTGTACACTCAGAACTGTCTACAATACGTGTACACTCAGACCTGTCTACAATACGTGTACACTCAGAACTGTCTACACTGTGTGTACACTCAGAACTGTCTACAATACGTGTACACTCAGAACTGTCTACAATACGTGTACACTCAGAACTGTCTACACTGTGTGTACACTCAGAACTGTCTACAATACGTGTACACTCAGAACTGTCTACAATACGTGTACACTCAGAACTGTCTACAATACGTGTACACTCAGAACTGTCTACAATACGTGTCACTCAGAACTGTCTACACTGTGTGTACACTCAGAACTGTCTACAATACGTGTACACTCAGAACTGTCTACACTGTGTGTACACTCAGAACTGTCTACAATACGTGTACACTCAGAACTGTCTACACTGTGTGTACACTCAGAACTGTCTACATGAAGCTCTGTGACTTTTAAAGCAATACATAAAAACATACAATTTTGATACGCTTGTTAATCAAGAAGTCTTCGTATGGTTAAGTGACTATTGTTTATGTGCTCTCAGTGTGATATTTAAAAGGGAAATAGTCGGACTGATTTGCCTTTTGTAGCATATCTATACGCACACGACCCTAGGCACTATTTTTATTATCTTTCTATTATTTTGTTATTGTTAGGCTTATTTTTGTTACATTCCTAAAGTAAATTTTAAGTTTTCTTCAATGTTTTGTAGCACGTCGTCTTCACCCCCCCCCCCCCTTTATTTTCCAACTAGGACAAAAAAAAAAGGAAAATAATGTTGCATTTCTTACGTACAAAGACCGAGCCTTTGGTCAAGACTTGAACCACCACAAACACAGGTTCCCTGTCAACTGTTGTTGCACTGGCTGGCTATCAATAGAAGAATAAACCCACGCAATTAATATAAGTAATAACTCACGAGGATAATATGTAAATAAGAAAAACCTTTAAATAAGCAAACATTAAAAAAATAATAATTCAAAAACAAAAAAAAAGACATAGGGTGCCACACACGATATGTTATACAGTGATTTTACACAATGAAATTAATATTTGTTTACAGTATAAAGCTGTAAAGAAAACTCACTTATGGGATTAACAATTTCTATTGTTTAAGCGATACTGTATCAAAGGAGTAGGGGCCGATGTAAGTAAATGGGACTCTCTTTAAAGTTATTTTTAAGCTTTAATATTTCTCTACTTATTGAAAACTAAAGTAGCATAATATATGGACTATAATTACATGCACTCAATTACAGTGGTGAATCATTAGAATGTCTGTACAAGGAGTCAAGGGCCGCCCAAGACTAACATAAAGAGATGTCTGCAAGCGAGACATGGGAGCCACAGGCATCAGCGAAAGTATGTGGGAAAACATAGCCAAAGACCGAAGTGCATGGAGACAGACTGTGCGTGCTGGGACAACCCTTGCTGAGAACAAAAGAATTGAAGCGGCCTTAATCAAGAGGGAAAAAAAGAAAGCTGCCCTGTCCGCTGGCCCTAAATCAGAGGCATACACATGTATGAATTGTGGCAAAGTCTGCCGCTCTAGAACTGGCTTGATTAGCCACACCAGATTCTGCCCCGTCTCAAGATTAAACCAAAACCAGTGACTCATTTGGACGCATCCATTGCCTTTCGAGACAAAAAGGAGCCATATAAAACTTAATATGAATAGTGAACATAAGAATACTGGTACAAAGGACTCAATTGCTTCGCTGATTTTGTTTTTGTTATATTTAATATCCATATTCCTTAATTATTATTACGGGTATTATTATTATTTTTGTATTTGTAAAAGGCGAAGCTCCAGTCCTTGGCGGATGCACAGGAGAGTTCCCTGTTATCGTCATTGCTTTCGTTGACTTTCAACTTAAAAACTGGACAGTATTCAGGCATCTACAAGAGTTTCACAGAGTGGTAACGATGGCTGTATATGAGCCCAATGTCATGAATCGATACTGTGACCTCATTCTACCTCTTTCTAGAAACGAGGGTCAAGTCAAAGAAGTCGCAGAACAAAGACGTGCTAATTATTATTATCCAATTAGAGAAAGAGGTAAGGGGAAAAAGGTCGCATACGTCAGTTTCTTGAAGTTCATAGCTAATAAAAAGGTATAAACTGGAGGAAATCAAGTTAGTCCAAGACCAATCGTTATTGAAGTTCTGAATACTGACCTGCAACGTCACAACCTGTGGGCAGTTTAGACCAATAGCTCGTTGCCACATCACAGGTCTGTACGACGTGGCAATGAGTTTGAAGAAGTTTATTAAAGAAAGGGAAAAAAGAACACAGAAGTTTCTTCAGAGTGTTTTCATTTTATATTTCCCCGGCAAGTGATTCTGTTTGTGCCTTTATAGATAGATAAAAAGGAAAGATAAGTAATGTATTGAAACAATCATAAATATAAAACCATCTGTTGATGAAATTGTACGCCCCTTTTCAGTATTACCCCCCTTTAGGTCTATTGTATATAGTAGGAAGAGTTATGCCCATGGATAGGGGACACTATCTGTGAGCCAAATTTCTGATTAAAGAAGCTCGTTCTTTATGTTATGAATAATGTTGTCCTTACATTTCAAGCATCTATCGTAACACCATCAACACTATTTGCATCAACATCGTTCGATAAAAAGAGCTTAGAAGGATTCCTTTATCTTATCTTATCTGATAGAAGTGCAGATCTTAGAAAGGAAGTGGAGATGGATTGGTCAAACCCTTAGAAAAGATACCAGCAACAGAGCTAGACAGGCCCTAGAGTGGAACCCCCAGGGAACAAGACGCAGAGGAAGACCAAAAAAGAACGCAGTGTACTAGATGAAGCCGAGAGGACCGGGAAGAGCTGGGAAACCATAAAAAAAAACTAGCAAGAGATCGTGGAGAGTGGCGTGTTTTTGTCGTGGCCCTATGTTCCATGAGTGAACCCAAAGGAATGATGATAATGATCTTATACGATACAGACTTTAAAAAAAAAGTAGATGATTACATCCTACGCGTCATGCATTGTTACCTTGGCGTCGTAGGCTGAATCTAAGAAGTCTAAAAATGTAATCTGTTCGCCTGTGTTCAAAACACCTTGGGTCGAGTCTCCTTCTAGAGAGACATAAGAGTATAGTATTAGTATCATGGCACGACTTTATGTTACAAACTGAAGTCTTGTGACAGTGATTATCGTGTGATGTGTCAACACATGACATTGACTTAAGATAATCATCTGCTCAATTAAACATTAAAATAAAAGAATTATTTTTTTTTTAGTTTTAAGAAATATTCATTTTAAAAACACCAACTTTTAAACAAAAACTTCATTCTAAATGGTATACAACTCCTGCAATGAACAACTAATACAATCGATAGATCGTCATCTTAAAAGTCAGAATTAAGTCGATGTTATTTTTCTAAAGATCAAAGTCATATTGGCCTGTGACGCGGAGCTAGCACCTGGTTCGCCGAAATGTTTGCGTAACTTGTAGGGAATCGGCATATTAAATGGTAGAAAATGGATCGGCCAGTTTCGTAAATTTAGATTTGTATTTTCGGGACTGGCCGAAATAGGTTGAGCATCATTGATTTAAGTAATGCAACATAAAAATGGTTACAACTAAGTGATGGCCCCCCCCTCCCCCACGATTGCTATTTATTTAGCTAAAAATATTTTTGTTTTCTTTAGTTGCTATATCAATATTTTCACAAGTAGACACATTCACCATCAAAATACTTAGTGATAAGCGCTTGGTTTCTGAACCGATGCGTCTCGGGGTTTAATCCCGGTGAAAACTGGGACTTTGGATTTCAGGATGTTTATGGGTCCACCCAGCGCCAATAATATACCTGACATATGATGAGGAAAAGTAAAGCGGTTGGTTGTTGTGCTACCCACATGACACCTTTGTTCATAATACCTTCTGTTACATTGAAAATAGATTAGAATTAATTATCCTAATCATGAAGTTTAAACACAAAGCCATTACCATTTGACTGCTTGGTGGCAGCTTCTTCATGTACATCATGTCTCTTGGTGATCTGTAAGGAATATAACCGAGACCATTCGCTATAGCAGCCCTCAACACAGACCTATGACGTGGTAATCTGAAGTCAGTGGAGACCAATAGCTCGTTGTCACTTCACAGGTCTGCGTTCAGAGCCACGTGTTTTGTTATAAAAATAAAAATAATAATATGTAAATAGTAAATACTATTAATTTCATTCACATTGCAAAAAATTTTAGTTTTTTTATACGAGTTAAAAAATAAAATCCTTCCTTCGTATCTTAATTGGTATGATACTTCTCAAATAGCCTCTAACAACCAGTCCAACTTCTGGCCTTCACGTGTGGTTTAGATACTGAGCCTGGCGGAATCGTTACCACTGACAGAAGGGGCAAAGGAGAACAACTGGGGAAAGGCTTCAGGAAATAACCCCGAGAAAAATCAGGAGCTAGTGACCCTTAGCAGCTTACAGAACACAGTTCTAAAACCTTGCAGAACCTGCGACGCTACTGATCCCAAATTAGAACGGGAATAATTGCCGTTCCTTTGGATACATCAACTGCATGGAGAAGGGGGGAATTCCTGCGTGGGCGACATCGGTCCGACCTTAGATAATGCCAAGGCTTTCATCTCGTTTATTCAGAGCCCTAACAGGGCTTCTCGAGAATATGGTTCACAGTCACACGAGTGCTCTTTGAGATGAGCCATAGTCGTCCTACGACTGAAGGAGGCCAACTAACTAATTAATTTCATCGTTTGGTCTATATTTCATTTACTGTGATTAGAGTTTGAAAACATTAATTAAACTTTAACCAACTTAACTTTGACACTTCTGAGTACCAATTTTAAAAATTCGCTCGTGTGTGGGTTACTTTTGAGAAATAAATTCCAAAATACGAAAATATCCACTCGCAAAACAAAACGCTCCAAGAATTAAACCTACCTTTTTAACTTGAATCTGAGAGTATTGCGAGTCTCTCTGACGAGATGACTTAATGGCATGGCGAAAGCTGGAAGACCTAATCAACGGGTCATTGGATACGTTGGAAGCTCGTTGAGTAGACATAGGAGCTGATGAGGTTGACCTAGATCTCTCCCATTGGTTGATACTAGGTAAACTGTCCCAGTTGTCTCCCGAGACAGCATCCAGAAGAATGTCACAATTAGCAGACCTAGACAATTAAATATTTAAAAAAAAAAATTGATTCGCCAAGTCTTTTGATTTGCTAAATAATCTTAATGTTAAAGAATACAAATATTTTATTTTGAGAAAATACAATTTTACACATACACTTTAACTATACATTACACTATTCCAGCTGGTTACATTGAAATGATGAAGAAAGACATAGATGGTTCGTAAAACTAAGGGACAGGTGAAGGTGAAATATGCTGAATGAGGTTGACATAAGTTATCGGATTTCGAATGTTGTAAATTGCTTTCGAAAGTTGTTAACTTGTGTTGCAAGACGTAAATTGATGATGAAAGTTGTTGAAAAGATGCAAGTGATGTTGAGAGATGTTCCATGATGTCGAAAAACATCAAATGATGTTTAAAGCTGCAAATGGTGTAGAAAGAGGCAAATGATGTTAGAAAGATGTTAAGTGAGATTTCACAAATGTTTAATGATGTTTGAAGATGTTAAATAATGTTGAAATGTTTTTAATGGTGCTATTTGAAATTAAGTCCAAGATGAATGGATGTGTTAAAAAAAATACAAACATCAACATATTTTAATAAAATGCTCAAATACCTATTACTTTTCGCTTGTAGACGTCTTCTCGATAAATCAGGCTTTATTTTAAATAACTTTTTCATGACTGTCAAAGATCCCTAAGCATTTCAGACGAAAAAAGAAAGATATTTGAATGTACATATTAAGGTATACATAACTTGGTACATAATTAGGGAGTTGGCATGTAACGTATGTAACATATGTCAACATTATCACAATCTTTACGTTGGTTATCTTTATCTCTGTATATATTTTAACAACAACGGCTCTTTGTGAGACCCCAAGACTTCAAGCTAGTTGGTATAACACCGCTGGAGAATAAAGTGTTTCTGAGACAACGATTAGTAAAAAAAATGTATTTATTTTACATCACCTTTACGTACGAAGTTTTACAGTAAAATTATAACTGTTCTAATTACTTATGGTCTTATAAACTGGTTGGACAATTCGAAGGAATGAATTGAATCGTCTTTGAGAAACTAAAGCAGACGGCTATTGTTTACTGACCACAACACTTCCACGGCAAAAGCTACCTCTAAATATTGATGACAATGAATAGAATTAAAGTAGTGCTCTCTTAAGCTTTGGCAGACAATAGTTTGAATGTAATCCTACGCAGAAGAAGAAAAAATCTAACAATATCTCAAACATCTTGCTAGAAAGCACAGAACGCTGAAAGCAGCAACAACATTCTATCTCTGGATTTCTTTCAATCTGATAGCCTACAAAGGACAGAAGCTTCACTTTACTTCAAGACCAAATGGAAAAGCAACTTTCTCCAAGAAATGAAGATGGACGAAATTCCTATAAATTAACTTCCTCTATTTAAAAACTAAAGAGTGGGCGGGGCGTGAAACGTTCAGATAAAGACCCATACAGCATTCTGACTACGGCACTTCATAGGAATTCATCCAAAGAAAACTAAAAGAGTGCAAAACAGACTTGGAGACTCAAAAGCAAGAAAATGGTTTAAAAGGCGAGATATTCTTGGGTTGGAAAACTGACAGAGGTCGCTAGAGGGAGACAACCTTAGAGTGGAAACGCCTGATTGTTTTGGCACTGCAGGGAAATTAAGAGAAAAAAAAGTTTAAAACAAAAAACTCACCGATTTGACAATAATGAGCCAGTCTGAGAAATTGCTGTCTTTCACTAGCACTGACCCACGCCTATAAATGAGAAATAATGTCAAAACTGTTTACCAAAAGTTCAAAACTAGTTTTCAAAGAAAGACAACCCATATTTAGTTGTGAACTATAAGAGTTATCTTTCTTCCCGCTATTTTACTATTTTTACTATGTTTCACCCTGGATGATAAAGTGGTTATCATCGAACCACGATGGACGAACTATATATGTTACTTTATTGTTATCAAATAATAACTATTAGTAATGAATATGAATTTTCTAACAACTAAAACAGATTTCAATAAAATGTTAAAACCCTTTGGAAAAAAAAACGGTGTCGAGAATTAGTCAATTCTTGAAATATACTTAAATGTCATTTTGTGTCGTTTTTTTTTTTTTGTTGTTTTTTTTAAAATTCATGTTGATGGTCTAGTCATTGATTTCTCTCCCCATTTCGTGGTGTTTATATTCAATAAGTAGACACAAATACTTACTTAAAATATCCAAATGTCACTTTTGTGTTGTCCGTCTGTCCGAGAATAAGATCTGTTGGCCAGCCTTGTAAAAACGGAAGTGATCTGTGGGAGGAGCATTTCAAAACTTCAATGGACAAAGAACATTTCTTTTCGAAGCCTAACGGTCTTAAGGAAAGATAACTCAAAGTTCACCTGGTGCAATTAGCTCACGAGGATGTCGTAGTGAAAGAACAACTTGAACTGTTCCTATTACAATGGCTCAATAATGCCCTCTAAGACATCTGAAATCTCAAGTTTTTCTAAATCTCCTCCAGCTTTCATAATGTTTCGCAGTTCACTTCTCTGTGTCACTTCCTCCCTGTCCCTCTTTCCTACTCACTGTCCCACTTTTTTTTTCTCTTCATCTCTGTCTTTGCCACCCGCTCTCTGCCTGTCTCCTTCTCCCCAAACTGTCCACCCTCTCTCTACCAGTCTCCCTCTCCCCAAACTGTCCACCCTCTCTCTACCAGTCTCCCTCTCCCCAAACTGTCCACCCTCTCTCTACCAGTCTCCCTCTCCCCAAACTGTCCACCCTCTCTCTACCAGTCTCCCTCTCCCCAAACTGTCCACCCTCTCTCTGCCTGTCTCCCCTCTCCCCAAACTGTCCACCCTCTCTCTGCCTGTCTCCCTCTCCCTCCGCCTATCCACCCTCTCTCTGCCTGTCTCCCCTCTCCCTCCGCCGGTCTCCCTCTCTCTGCCTGTCTCCCCTCTCCCTCCGCCGGTCTCCCTCTCTCTGCCTGTCTCCCCTCTCCCTCCGCCGGTCTCCCTCTCTCTGCCTGTCTCCCCTCTCCCTCCGCCGGTCTCCCTCTCTCTGCCTGTCTCCCCTCTCCCTCCGCCGGTCTCCCTCTCTCTGCCTGTCTCCCCTCTCCCTCCGCCGGTCTCCCTCTCTCTGCCTGTCTCCCCTCTCCCTCCGCCGGTCTCCCTCTCTCTGCCTGTCTTCCCTCTCCCTCCGCCGGTCTCCCTCTCTCTGCCTGTCTTCCCTCTCCCTCCGCCGGTCTCCCTCTCTCTGCCTGTCTCCCCTCTCCCTCCGCCGGTCTCCCTCTCTCTGCCTGTCTCCCTCTCCCTCCGCCTATCCACCCTCTCTCTGCCTGTCTCCCCTCTCCCTCCGCCGGTCTCCCTCTCTCTGCCTGTCTCCCCTCTAACTCCGCCGGTCTCCCTCTCTCTGCCTGTCTCCCCTCTCCCTCCGCCGGTCTCCCTCTCTCTGCCTGTCTCCCCTCTCCCTCTCTCTGCCTGTCTCCCCTCTCCCTCCGCCGGTCTCCCTCTCTCTGCCTGTCTCCCCTCTCCCTCTCTCTGCCTGTCTCCCCTCTCCCTCCGCCGGTCTCCTTCCATCTCTCTGCCTTTCTGCTTTTCCATTTTTCTATCTCTATTCCTCTCTCTCTCTTCTTTTCTCTTCCTCTTCTCCTTCTCTGGCTCACGAACAGTGGTTTGAAATACATAATAAGTACGAGAATATTTAACATAATAAAAAGTCCAGATAATATAAAGTTAGAAACGAACCTAAGAAAGCTGTTGTGGTCTGGGTCATTCATGTTTTTGATGCCACCTACCATAAAGTACTCTTTAAATATCTGGAAATAAAGTGTTAAATCGTTCGATCATTTCATGAACCACTCCAACTGTATAACAAGCAAAATAATGGAAAGAACTGCACAATGGTTAAATAATTAATTAGTTAATTACTCCTAATCAATTATACGAATTAGTTAATTTTTTGTATTGATCTATGTGTTGATATCGACAATGAATATTTGTGCAAAGTTTCAACTTGGTCTGAAAACGGAAAGTGGAAGCCATGCGTGTATGAGATTTGTACCAGACAGAGTGAGCCGATATAAGCTTTGTAAAAATCACTATAAATGAAATAAAGCAAAACTAGTGAATGAGTTAACAAGTTCGAAGAAATATTATGGTTAAACTCCTGTAATATTGGCATTTTGGTGGTCCTACATATAATGTCTACAAAAACTACATTTTCATTTATATCTATAAATTCTTCAGCGATTACATGTTTACATTCGACTAGACTCACTAGAGTAACAGCATTAGTCAAATGAGTAAGTATAGAGACACTAAATGACAGAAGACCAAAACGTTAGGGCTACAATGAATACAGAAAACACTGAACCACAGCTTACAAATTCAACCCAAACAACCTTATAAAATACCCAGAAAAACACAAATATAAAAACACATTTCTTATTCCATATGCTGAGACAAAATGTCCTTTCTTCCCTAATGCCATTAGTGCATGAAATGGGTTCGTGATTCAGCCGCGAAAACTAATGATTTAATCTGTTTTAAGTCTCTAACTAACACGCATGACTAGATTGATACATGAACGTAATTATCTTATCTTTGAAGGAAGTCACCAGGCTGAAACTGTTCTAGTCTCTGGATTGTTCAAATCTAGCTCCAAGAGAACATCAATAAACAAAACTCGACAGTTAAATAGCATTAAATCTTGTTTGTGACTCCTCCCTAGTCCTCCAGCCATTGATAAACATCTGTACAAAATACACTTATGGGGATGTTACAGACATACACGGGAGAAATAGTAAATACTCGTCTGATCCAAACTTACATTTAAAGACACTAATAACATAACTTACACCTGAAAGACACTGATATCATTACTTACACCTGAAAGACACTGATATCATTACTTACATCTGAAGACACTGATATCATTACTTACATCTGAAGACACTGATATCATTACTTACATCTGAAGACACTGATATCGTAACTTACATCTGAAAACACTGATATCGTAACTTACATCTGAAAACACTGATATCGTAACTTACATCTGAAGACACTGATATCGTAACTTACATCTGAAGACACTGATATCGTAACTTACATCTGAAAACACTGATATCGTAACTTACATCTGAAGACACTGATATCGTAACTTACATCTGAAGACACTGATATCGTAACTTACATCTGAAGACACTGATATCGTAACTTACATCTGAATACACTGATATCGTAACTTACATCTGAAGACACTGATATCGTAACTTACATCTGAAGACACTGATATCGTAACTTACATCTGAAGACACTGATATCCTAACTTACATCTGAAGACACTGATATCCTAACTTACATCTGAAGACACTGATTTCCCAATTTACCTCTAAAGACACTGATATCCTAACTTGCATATGAAGACACTGATATCCTAACTTACATTTGAAGACACTGATATCCTAATTTACATCTGAAGACACTGAAACTATAACTTACATCTGAAAGACACTGATACTATAACTTACATCTGAAAGACACTGATATTGTAACTTACATCTCAAGACACTGGTATCCTAATTTACATCTGAAGACACTGATACTATAACTTACAACTGAAAGACACTGATACTAAAATTTACATCTGAAGACACTGATACTATAACTTACATCTGAAAGACACTGATACAATAACTTACATCTGAAAGACACTGATACTATAACTTACATCTGAAGATAAACTGAGAAGTTCTGTGTAACAAGTTGACATAACCGAGGACTGACGTCTGGAGCACTGGATGATCGCCAGTTCCTGGAAACAAGAAATGATATCGTCTTCGTTTTTTTTTAAAGAGGCAATACTAACATGAGAATACTAACATGAGAATACTAACATGAGAATACTAACATGAGAAACATAGATGTAGATAGAAGGGGAAGGGTTAAGGCGTGTTTCCTGAATGATAAACTCTCTTTAAGTTTTGTTTCGTTTCTTTTACCATTCCTCCTAATAGCTTCCACATTTTTTATGGTTTCAAAAAGTATGCCGTAAGCTGGGTAGTACGGTAGTACCTGGACACTAGACAGGTATTTCAGAAATGGCTTAAATGATTTTTCTAGAAATTTGACAGTTGATTTATGTCTTTAATTACAAAATTACCAGCTAATTGTTCACACAGTGAAAACTCTTGTTTGACCGTTTGTTGTTTCTCGGTCGTTGTTTTTTTTTTTTTTGCTCCAACATCTAGCTCAACTAAACCGATCGTACCGTTGTAGATCTAGGAGTATTCAATTCTTGATGAAATAATTCAGAAATAAACAGACTTCTTTTAAAACACACTCAAACTCAGTTAAATATAAATTTTTATTTATAATTACGTACGGGCCCGACATAAAACATATAGAAATAGATTTACATAGAAACACAATTGAAGGGATAATTAAACAAATACAAGTACACGTCTTTTCGGTCTACCTTCTCTTGCTAATCTCCCCTTCAACTTACACGCAAGTCATTTATCCTCTTGAATTACGCAAGTCCACCGCGTGGTTTCATCAGATAGACCTACACAACCAAAACAACCGCCCTGCTTTCCTAACTTCATTAACACGCACATACAATCCATAACACCGTTTTAAGTTTTCAAAATATAATCATCTTAAAATTAAATTTAGCTATCTGTTAACGTGTTTGTAGTGGGTATTCCCGCATTCGACTCAAATGTAATTTTGTATTCAGTAAAGAGTTGAATATATATATATATATATAAAACATTGCTTAACCATAATGCACCCCTAATAAATACTGTGAATTTATGCACTGAAAAAATACGCTCAGAAATAGTTTTCGGACAAAACAAATTTACCTTCAGTCCAAAGTTATTTAAATTAGACCTACTGACTAATTAGTACCGATACATTTTTTGTGCATGCCTTGATGGATTGTAACAAATAGAGATATCTTTCTTTGTAAAGCTCTCTCTCTCTCCTAGTAGTCAGTTTAGAGTTCAGAGGTCAACGCTGTAGAAGAGTCCAAAAAACGAACAAATTTGGGGGCAAATCCATTTGGATTGGTAGATTGTGAGTGCTGGAAACGACCTTGAACTTGTTTTAATTCTTATATTACGCTCCAGAATCATCTTCTGGTCGATTGTTTCCCCTCGGATATTGATCAGCATTATTTTTTGTTGGTGAATAAAGTTTATGGGTGAAAGCGTGCGAATGTTAAATTCAGTGAAGCTCAAACTACGATCCGCGGGCCACATTCGGTCCGTAAGCGTGAGGCGGTGCTATACCTTCTTTAAACTTCTGGAAGTGTGTCATAAGCCTCGTTGTGAAGGCAGTGTGTTGTAAGAAGGACAGTGTTGAAAAATAGAATAACATAAGTGGATTAACCATCAATACTATCAAACAATTGGAACTAACAGTTGACAGGGAAAGCAAAGTTTTAATTAAAAAAATGACAACCTACCCCGAAAAAGTGACCACGGTGTAAGTGACATTTGACTTTCACTTGACCTGTGATTTCATCCTGTACTGCCACCAAAACTGATAGCAACATCAACAAAAACAAACATAAGGATAATAGTGGAGATTTTCATTCATGTCGGATAAACTATAAATAACTTTTTTAGGTGTATCCGGTGTACTAAATAAAGTGTTGATAAGCTAGGCTTTTTTTTAAAAGGTATGGTCATTTGTGTGCACTTTTGGATATATTATATGATCATTTGTGTGCACTTTTAGATATATTATATGGTCATTTGTGTCCACTTTTAGATATATTATATGGTCATTTGTGTGCACTTTTGGATATATTATATGATCATTTGTGTGCACTTTTAGATATATTATATGGTCATTTGTGTGCACTTTTAGATATATTATATGGTCATTTGTGTGCACTTTTGGATATATTATATGGTCATTTGTGTGCACTTTTAGATATATTATATGATCATTTTTGTGCACTTTTGGATATATTATATGATCATTTGTGTGCACTTTTAGATATATTATATGGTCATTTGTGTGCACTTTTGGATATATTATATGATCATTTGTGTGCACTTTTAGATATATTATATGGTCATTTGTGTGCACTTTTGGATATATTATATGATCATTTGTGTGCACTTTTAGATATATTATATGGTCATTTGTGTGCACTTTTGGATATATTATATGGTCATTTGTGTGCACTTTTAGATATATTATATGGTCATTTGTGTGCACTTTTGGATATATTATATGGTCATTTGTGTGCACTTTTGGATATATTATATGGTCATTTGTGTGCACTTTTAGATATATTATATGGTCATTTGTGTGCACTTTTGGATATATTATATGGTCATTTGTGTGCACTTTTGGATATATTATATGGTCATTTGTGTGCACTTTTGGATATATTATATGGTCATTTGTGTGCACTTTTAGATATATTATATGGTCATTTGTGTGCACTTTTGGATATATTATATGGTCATTTGTGTGCACTTTTGGATATATTATATGGTCATTTGTGTGCACTTTTAGATATATTATATGGTCATTTGTGTGCACTTTTGGATATATTATATGGTCATTTGTGTGCACTTTTGGATATATTATATGGTCATTTGTGTGCACTTTTAGATATATTATATGGTCATTTGTGTGCACTTTTAGATGTATAATATGGTCATTTGTGTGCACTTTTAGATATATTATATGGTCATTTGTGTGCACTTTTAGATATATTATATGGTCATTTGTGTGCACTTTTGGATATATTATATGGTCATTTGTGTGCACTTTTGGATATATTATATGGTCATTTGTGTGCACTTTTAGATATTATGTGATCATTTGTGTGCACTTTTGGATATATTATATGGTCATTTGTGTGCACTTTTAGATATATTATATGATCATTTGTGTGCACTTTTAGATATATTATATGGTCATTTGTGTGCACTTTTAGATATATTATATGGTCATTTGTGTGCACTTTTGGATATATTATATGATCATTTGTGTGCACTTTTAGATATATTATATGGTCATTTGTGTGCACTTTTAGATATATTATATGGTCATTTGTGTGCACTTTTGGATATATTATATGGTCATTTATGTGCACTTTTAGATATATTATATGATCATTTGTGTGCACTTTTGGATATATTATATGATCATTTGTGTGCACTTTTAGATATATTATATGGTCATTTGTGTGCACTTTTGGATATATTATATGATCATTTGTGTGCACTTTTAGATATATTATATGGTCATTTGTGTGCACTTTTGGATATATTATATGATCATTTGTGTGCACTTTTAGATATATTATATGGTCATTTGTGTGCACTTTTGGATATATTATATGGTCATTTGTGTGCACTTTTAGATATATTATATGGTCATTTGTGTGCACTTTTGGATATATTATATGGTCATTTGTGTGCACTTTTGGATATATTATATGGTCATTTGTGTGCACTTTTAGATATATTATATGGTCATTTGTGTGCACTTTTGGATATATTATATGGTCATTTGTGTGCACTTTTGGATATATTATATGGTCATTTGTGTGCACTTTTGGATATATTATATGGTCATTTGTGTGCACTTTTAGATATATTATATGGTCATTTGTGTGCACTTTTGGATATATTATATGGTCATTTGTGTGCACTTTTGGATATATTATATGGTCATTTGTGTGCACTTTTAGATATATTATATGGTCATTTGTTTTCACTTTTGGATATATTATATGGTCATTTGTGTGCACTTTTGGATATATTATATGGTCATTTGTGTGCACTTTTAGATATATTATATGGTCATTTGTGTGCACTTTTAGATATATTATATGGTCATTTGTGTGCACTTTTAGATATATTATATGATCATTTGTGTGCACTTTTAGATATATTATATGGTCATTTGTGTGCACTTTTAGATATATTATATGGTCATTTGTGTGCACTTTTGGATATATTATATGATCATTTGTGTGCACTTTTAGATATATTATATGGTCATTTGTGTGCACTTTTAGATATTATATGGTCATTTGTGTGCATTTTTAGATATATTATATGATCATTTGTGTGCACTTTTGGATATATTATATGGTCATTTGTGTGCACTTTTAGATATATTATATGATCATTTGTGTGCACTTTTGGATATATTATATGATCATTTGTGTGCACTTTTAGATATATTATATGGTCATTTGTGTGCACTTTTAGATATTATATGGTCATTTGTGTGCATTTTTAGATATATTATATGATCATTTGTGTGCACTTTTGGATATATTATATGGTCATTTGTGTGCACTTTTAGATATATTATATGATCATTTGTGTGCACTTTTAGATATATTATATGATCATTTGTGTGCACTTTTAGATATATTATATGGTCATTTGTGTGCACTTTTAAATATTATATGGTCATTTGTGTGCATTTTTAGATATATTATATGATCATTTGTGTGCACTTTTGGATATATTATATGGTCATTTGTGTGCACTTTTAGATATATTATATGATCATTTGTGTGTACTTTTAGATATATTATATGGTCATTTGTGTGCACTTTTAGATATATTATATGGTCATTTGTGTGCACTTTTAGATATATTATATGGTCATTTGTGTGCACTTTTAGATATATTATATGGTCATTGGTGTGCACTTTTGGATATATTATATGATCTTTTGTGTGCACTTTTAGATATATTATATGATCATTGGTGTGCACTTTTGGATATATTATATGATCTTTTGTGTGCACTTTTAGATATATTATATGATCATTTGTGTGCACTTTTAGATATATTATATGGTCATTGGTGTGCACTTTTAGATATATGGTCATTTGTGTGCACTTTTAGCACTTCAGAACAAAACGTAAGCACTTCTATTTGTAGCACAAAATCATTTCAATATGAAGAAAACATTAGACTTTCCTTCCAGGACATCTTATCTTATCTTATATAATACAGACGTTACTTCAAAAAAGAAGATGATCACGTCCAACGCGTCATTCATTTAGTCATGCATATTAACCAATGACTTAGATTCTGCCAAGTCACTGGTTTTCCTGGCTAGCTCAGGCAACCCATTCCATGCTCTAATAGCGCTAGGGAAGAAAGAGCATTTGTACAAATTTGTCCTAGCATATGGGACGAGGAATGTGCCTTTATCTTTGTGTCTTTCAGCGTATTTTTATTAAATTCAGTGTTTTATGTATAATTGCTACTTTACTTTTAAGCCTTCTATCCTGAAGGCTTTCTAAATTTATGAAAAGGGGAAAATGGGATGTTGGATATTTACACGTTAAACAAAACATTGTCAAAGACGCTAAAATTGACGTCAGTGTTGCAAACTAAATAAAAAGCTGCAAACGAAGAGCTTTAAAAATTTGACTCTGCGGTGCTAAAAAATGCACAGAAATATTCATTTAACCATGATTTAACTTTTTATTTAAAAAAAAACAATAGCCATTCAACACATCTTTTAATTTGTACGCCGGATACACCAAAAATCTTTCTATTTACTTGCATGAAAATCTCCAAGAATTGTGCATGTAATAATTATAGATTAGTGCATTCTTTAACAAAATTTACACTTCGAATTATAGTTTAATTTTTTTGAAAATCTAGTTGGCAACATTTTGGGTTTAATTTTGCGTCCTTGACATTGTTTTAGTTTATCGTGAAGATCTCCAGTTTTGTTTGTGACATGAAACCAATTTTAAAACTCAAACTCATCTGGTAAATACAGAGAGCAACGTAACCATAATTGATTGCAAATACCCCAATCGCACAGAAATACATTTTTTATTTAAAAATAAAATAATGCACAAACTGTAGTTACGTTGTACTCAGTAGCAAGTTCTAGACCAGCTCAAATTCCACTGTGCATATCTCAAATGTGTATTTAAAAAAAAATTAAAGTCACTAAAAAGCTAAGCTAGATGAAGCAGCTAACACTGTACGTGCATACGCTAAGCTAGATGAAGTAGCTAACACTGTATGTCCTTAATGATAAGCCAGATGAAGCAGCTAACACTGTATGCCCATATGCTAAGCTAGATGAAGCAGCTAAAACACTGTATGCCCATATGCTAAGCTAGATGAAGCAGCCAACACTGTATGTCCACATGCTAAGCTAGATGAAGCAGCTAACACTGTGTGTCCACATGCTAAGCTAGATGAAGCAGCTAACACTGTATGTCCACATGCTAAGCTAGAAGAAGCAGCTAACACTGTGTGTCCATATGCTAAGCTAGATGAAGCAGCTAACACTGTATGCCCATATGCTAAGCTAGATGAAGCAGCTAACACTGTGTGTCCACATGCTAAGCTAGATGAAGCAGCTAACACTGTGTGTCCACATGCTAAGCTAGAAGAAGCAGCTAATACTGTATGTCCATATGCTAAGCTAGATGAAGCAGCTAACACTGTGTATCCATATGCTAAGCTAGATGAAGCAGCTAACACTGTATGCCCATATGCTAAGCTAGATGAAGCAGCTAACACTGTGTGTCCATATGCTAAGCTAGATGAAGCAGCTTAGCCCACATTAAGACTTACCTTGACCAGACAGCACAAAGTAAAAGGCTTCAGGAATTCTTCCTTGTAGTACAATAACTTTGTTGGGCTCAAAACTAGAAACATTGAGAGAGAGCTTACCAAGAAGTATTTTCATTTCGTTTTTCTTAGCAACAAAAAAAAACAAACAACTTATGCTAATAATAAAAATGTAATTCCCCTTTCAGATCTTGCAATCTATAGGGGAGATGATGTAAAGGTCATCTGTTTCTGTGACCCATGGTTAACTAGGGTGTCATGTGGCCAGCACAACAACCAATCGTATTTAAGCTACTTTACCCAACTTATGTCAGGTACCCGTTAGAGCTGGGTGAATTCAGAGTCGCCCCTTAAGATCCCGAAATTAAAAATCCCAGTATACACCAGGGTTTGAACCCGGTTAGGAAGCAAAACACTCAGCCACCACGCCTCCACGATAAAAATGTGAAGATTCTTAATTTACGGCGTGGTCACTTGGTAGTAAGCTCGGCTGCTGTACCGAGTTCCTTGAGTTCGAATATGGTAAATGTTGTTGTTTTTTATTAGAGATAAATGGTTAAACATTCATACTAAAACACAGACGAATAGTACACTTTTTATCGAGTAATTTTACCATTGAATAGTTCCGAACTTGGCCAGATATTGTTGCATTCGTATAGGATACTCTGCTATTGTTCTGATACCTCGTAGTCCAATCATAGCCTTAGAAAGACATTGTTAGACAATTGCATACGTCGATAATACTAATAGATATTCTAAAAATACATACATAGATAATGCTATACTAAATAGTATCCTAGTGAGAATAACAAAGATAAAGGTACGCTAAATGGTATCGTAGTTGGACATATGGGCATAATGTTAAGATGTTATGTTAATTCATTTCCTATGTAAGTATTTTCCCATTTCATTAAAATATACACCATTACTAAATATGTATTAATTTAATGACGATGTGATGATTTCAAATTGGACTTTATTTTTAATGACCACGTCAGACTGTTGGTATTTGAGATATAGATATGTCTGTATGGTGTTAACAGAGCCACAAAGCAACGTGCACAGTTGGCGACATGAACTTAAGAGAGGGAGGATCTAGTGAGCTTAGGGGGGAAAGTTTCATATGGTGGAGGAGGCACTCGGCGCCGCAAATAACATCCGCCGATTTATTGGAGCTGTCATCTTGATGCAGTGGGTGCCCTCGCACTGCGGCGTGAGGGTCAAATGCCTTGGCTGATGGTCTAGCGAGAGAAGGAGCACTGGCCGTGCCCATTTTCGAGGCCCCAAGTACGTTTCAACAGGCTACGACTGTCATACGAAAGTGGGTACATGGAAAATGGTAAAATCCTGGGATGAATCCGAAACTGCCAGGGGGAGTCTGGCAGTACATGCTCCGAAACGACCCGTGGTGGAGGCTAAAATGGTGGGAGCAGTCGATAATAGCGCAGTGGCGTACGGGACACTTCCCCATTGGTGCATACTTTGTCCGGTTCCGCCCAATTATGATGCCCGTTGTCGTCACTGCGGAGAGTCAGAAGAAACGGTGGTGCACGTCTTGCAAGAGGATGAGACATATCCAATGGTCAACTACATCTGTATGGAGGCTATGAGGCACTACGTCGCACAGCAGAGTTCATTACCAGGGCACTACGGGAGACCTAGGTCTCCCTGCCTTGTCACCAATCGGAGTTCATCTCAGTGAGCTTTAGAGAAGGAAGAATATAATAAGATTTGAAGAGGGGTAATGTTGAAAACTTTAATGAGAGAAACTTTAATGAGCTTTAAAGAGGGAGAATTTAATAAACTTTAAAGAGAGAGAATCTGGTGAACTTTAAAGAGGAAGAATCTGGTGAACTTTAAAGAGGGAGAATCTGGTGAACTTTAAAGAGAGAATCTGGTGAACTTTAAAGAGGAAGAATCTGGTGAACTTTAAAGAGGGAGAATCTGGTGAACTTTAAAGAGAGAGAATCTAATTAACTTTAAAGAGGGAGAATCTAATAAACTTTAAAGAGAGAGAATCTGGTGAACTTTAAAGAGAGAGAATCTAATAAACTTTAAAGAGAGAGAATCTGGTGAACTTTAAAGAGGGAGAATCTGGTGAACTTTAAAGAGAGAGAATCTGGTGAACTTTAAAGAGGGAGAATCTGGTGAACTTTAAAGAGGGAGAATCTGGTGAACTTTAAAGAGAGAGAATCTGGTGAACTTTAAAGAGGGAGAATCTAATAAACTTTAAAGAGAGAGAATCTGGTGAACTTTAAAGAGAGAGAATCTAATAAACTTTAAAGAGAGAGAATCTGGTGAACTTTAAAGAGGGAGAATCTGGTGAACTTTAAAGAGAGAGAATCTGGTGAACTTTAAAGAGGGAGAATCTGGTGAACTTTAAAGAGGGAGAATCTGGTGAACTTTAAAGAGAGAGAATCTGGTGAACTTTAAAGAGGGAGAATCTAATAAACTTTAAAGAGAGAGAATCTGGTGAACTTTAAAGAGAGAGAATCTGGTGAACTTTAAAGAGAGAGAATCTGGTGAACTTTAAAGAGAGAGAATCTGGTGAACTTTAAAGAGAGAGAATCTAATAAACTTTAAAGAGAGAGAATCTGGTGAACTTTAAAGAGAGAGAATCTGGTGAACTTTAAAGAGGAAGAATCTGGTGAACTTTAAAGAGGGAGAATCTGGTGAACTTTAAAGAGAGAGAATCTGGTGAACTTTAAAGAGGGAGAATCTGGTGAACTTTAAAGAGAGAGAATCTGGTGAACTTTAAAGAGAGAGAATCTGGTGAACTTTAAAGAGGGAGAATCTGGTGAACTTTAAAGAGAGAGAATCTAATTAGCTTTAAAGAGGGAGAATCTAATAAACTTTAAAGAGAGAGAATCTGGTGAACTTTAAAGAGAGAGAATCTGGTGAACTTTAAAGAGAGAGAATCTAATAAACTTTAAAGAGAGAGAATCTGGTGAACTTTAAAGAGAGAGAATCTGGTGAACTTTAAAGAGGGAGAATCTGGTGAACTTTAAAGAGAGAGAATCTGGTTAACATTAACTTTAAAGAGGGAGAATCTAATGAACTTTAAAGAGGAAGAATCTAATGAACTTTAAAGAGGGAGAATCTGGTGAACTTTAAAGGGGGAGAATCTAATGAACTTCAAAGAGGGAGAATCTAATGAACTTTAAAGAGGAAGAATCTGGTGAACTTTAAAGGGGGAGAATCTAATGAACTTTAAAGAGGAAGAATCTAATGAACTTTAAAGAGGAAGAATCTAATGAACTTTAAAGAGGGAGAATCTAATGAACTTTAAAGAGGAAGAATCTAATGAACTTTAAAGGGGGAGAATCTAATGAACTTTAAAGAGGGAGAATCTAATGAACTTTAAAGAGGAAGAATCTAATGAACTTTAAAGAGGGAGAATCTAATGAACTTTAAAGAGGGAGAATCTAATGAACTTTAAAGAGGGGGAATCTAATGAACTTTAAAGAGGGAGAATCTAATGAACTTTAAAGAGGGGGAATCTAATAAACTTTAAAGAGGGGGAATCTAATGAACTTTAAAGAGGGAGAACCTAATAAACTTTAAAGAGGGAGAATCTAATGAACTTTAAAGGGGGGAATCTAATGAACTTGAAAGGGGGAGAATCTAATAAACTGTAGACATGAAAACAGACTTATAAATTATAAGCTTCACTAATTACTTGGTTGCCTATATATTTTAATCTCTTCCTTTAAAGTGTTTAATTATCTCAAACACCTACACACACTCTTCCTAAAATAGTTTTCCCCACTTTTGTGTGTGTGTATGTGAGTTTAATAACGTTTCTAACAATACACTGATACTATAATGACATTTGCTATAAGCGGTTATAATACAGCTTACACAATAAATATCATCATCAGTTCTTTGATCTGATGGTAATGTTAAAATCCGTCTAACTTCCTGGGTAGTTCTCATCTGAAACAAAAACAAATCTGATATTAATTATAAGATCTATTTGTAGTCAACTATCAAATTAAGTAGAAAATAAAATCTGCAATCTTTTATGTTAAATATTGGCTATCCAGTTACAATATCCGTTTCGAGGCACTCGTTATATTTATTTTTTCAGCATAGTATAATATAGGCCTATGTCTCTTAAGACTTGAAATATATCTCGTGGTGTATATCTGAAAGGCAAATGTCATCGAATCCATGAACCAAGAACAGTGCAGTATATCATGTGGCCACTGGGACCCATATAAGACCTACATTTTTTGCTACATTTCAAGCAAAAGAAGCCATTGTCTTTCGAGTGCTATTTACATTCTTTTTTTTTTTTTGATGTCTCTTCGTATTGAATATATCACTACTATATGTTTTACAATTTTCAACATAAATTTAAAGTTTGTTTCCCTCCAGCCTTAATCATTATATATATATATATATATATATATATATATATATATATATATTAGAAAGACATCCATGACTATTTATAAACTATACACAATATATAAAGAGATATAACTGCTCATGATACGTTTATGCGAAGATAACTTTTTTTTAAAGACACATGTTGAAGAGAACTGACGATTTAAAGAAGCAAGTGATTTAAGTAGGCAAGAACGAAAACCTTTAGCAAGAAAAAGTTGGCTAGAAAGGGGAAGGCAAAAATGTTGACAGGAAAAAGTAGGCGAGAAAAATAAGTAGGTAAGAAATAAGTAATAAAGTAGACAAGAAAAAGTATATACAAAAAAGTTGGCAAGAAAAAAGTAGGCAAGCAAAAAAAAAGTGTTTTTTTATAGCTTTTATAAAGCGCAAATTTCATGCTTATAGCCTGCTCAGAGCGCTTTGGTCCAATCTCATTTGTTGACCATTTGCTGCCTTTAGGCGCTCAGTAAACAGAACTCTGCTCGAGTCGGACGTCGAACCTCCAGCTTTCTTGATAGGCAGCCAAGCCATGTTCGAGCGTACTTAGCCTCTCGGCCACACATCCCAAGAAATAAAAAGTAAGCTAAACAAGAAACAAAAGTAGGCAAGAAAACAGAAAACAACAGACAAAAAAAAACAAAGTAATAAAAACAACAACAAAAAAAAAAAAACATAAGAAAAAAAAAGAGAAAGCAAAAAAAAAAAAAAAGCAGGCAAAAAAAAAAAGCAGGCAAAAAAAATAAATAAAAAGCAGGCAAAAAAAAAAAAAAAGCAGGCAAAAAAAAAAAGCAGGCAAAAAAAAAAAGGTAATAAACGAAAGTGGACAGGATCTATGAACACACCTGTCTGTTTGCCTTGTAATAGCTGGCGTCAAAGAGCATTCTGTTATGTTCGTCCACCTCTGGCCCTTTCTTGGACAATGTGAACTGTGCATACAGAGGGTTAGACGGGTCTGTTCTAAAAAAGACCGACAGTGTCAAGGTCAGTACACACACAAACAGATATATAATTGACATTTATAAGAGACATCCAATTACTGAAAGATGTGTTAATCTGCTTACGTCATTTGCTCCATGACGTGTTTCTGAAGTCTGCTGAGTACACCTCTGATCATCACCCAGACACCCAGCTTACGCCACATTTTCTGTAACATCCAGACATTGGACTTAAAAAAAAATACAAATTCAAAAAAACTAAATGTTAAAAATTGGAAGTAGAAACAATCCAGGGGCGTCGTGGCTGGATGGTAAAGTGCTTGGGTTCAAATCTCCATGAGCTACAGAAACAGATGACCTTTACAACATCTGTTATAATAGTTACAAGGATCATAAGGTCTGAAAGAGGTCATTTACTTTATTTTTACTTCGGGATCTTTGGGTGCCTCTGAGTCCACCCAGCTCTAATGGGTGCCTGACATTAGTTGGGGAAAAGTAAAGGCGGTTGGTCTTTGTGCTGGCCACATGACACCCTCGTAGGCCACAGAAACAGATGACCTTTATATCACCTGCCCTATAGACAGGGCCGGTCCTAGCAATTGCGGGGCCCTATTGGGAAACTGATTGCGCGGGGCCTAGTCTGTGTGGGAATAAGGATAAGTGAAAATTAAGATTTTGTATAAGAAAAAAAAATTCGACTTTACTAAGTTAAAAATTGCGATCTGTACTTAACGAACCTTGTAACCAATGGCATATTTATATGCTAGTGACTATAAAAGTAAATAAAGTATTGGAACTTCCGATTGAGGTATCAATTCGCCCTATTATTACATGAAAGCTGACAATGCCTTTTTTCCTTTTATCACACAGAGGATTGGCGTTTTCCGCAACTAATGACACCCACAAATGACAATTTTGTCTATTTTTCTGGAGATTTTAAAGAGTTTTCAGGAGATTTTAATAAATTCAGGAGATTTCCAGGAGTTTTTCGTATATATTTTGCAATTTAATAATTACACCCTGAATTAGCGCGGGGCCAATGAAAGCGCGGGGCCCACTGCGACTGCATAGGCTGCAGTGGCCTAAGACCAGCCCTGCCTATAGACTACAGGTCTGAAATCGGAATTTTTACTTAAAAACAATAAAAGGTCAAACAATTGCAAGTAAAAAATAACAACTGTTTATTATTTTGACTACTATACATGTTCATTTTGAGAGCGAAGACCTATCCTAGATGGTTTAGATTTGTTAGAATTTAGAACTATAGATGATATAGGTCAGTGCTTCCCAAACATTTTCTGTAACGGAACACTTTGCACATTCGTAAAATTTAGCGAAACTCGGATTATTTCTTATTCGTTTAAATAAAATAACAACAATGGTTAGACCGTATTCTAAATTTAACCATACTATTTTAGTTATTTTCAATTTGGCAATGTAATCGTTGAACGATTGTCTTGTCATTATTGTAAATTTCGCATGTAACGTTAAAAAGCACTGGGGTATGAACGTAAACCTAGTATGCTATGCTATTGTACAAATGTTTCCTCTAATTAGCCTCTAATCATGTATTGTTTTTCGTAATGCACAATTGTAAAACAAATTTCCTAGCGGATAATAAAGATTATTATTACTATTATGTGAAAAACGAACTGATATGCATTCTCTGGCACCGTCAGGGTCGAGCTTCGTTAGAGCGTGACCTCCGTGACCCCAATGTCGAAGGCGCCGGTTAGAGAGAAAAAAAATTCATTGTGGTCTCCCTTTGAACAGTGTTCACTGAGAAATTTTCTGGTGATGTGGCAGCTCTGCAGCAGTACCGCCCTCTGACAGGCAACGAGGATGTTCCTAGGAATGTTAAGGGCCTTGAAGGTGTCTGTGAGGTCAGTTGTTATTATCCCCTCGGTTGATATAAAAATTGGGGTATATGGTTATTTTGGACAATTTCCATAGACGCTTAATCTCCAAGCCTAGGTTCACATATTTTCTTTGTTTTTCTATCTCAGTTTTTCTTAAATTATGAGAAAGTGGTACGGCGATATCGATAATGGTATCAGTTTTTTTCTTTTTTATCGATGAACAGCAGATCCGGGCGATTGAAATCTACCGTTTTGTCGGTCAGAATAGGCCTATCCCAGTACAGCAGATGTTCAACAGACTCGAGAACCTCTTGTGGAGAGTATTTATAATAAGGAGGAGTGTCCTTACCGATCAATTTGTACGTCAAAGCCAGGTGTTGGTGTATTAACTTTGCAACTTGGTTATGGCGACCTAGGTAGGCTGATTCTGATAGGGCTGGACATCCTGCCATAATGTGTTCAATCGCCTCGCCCACATTTCCGCATTTCGGCATTTGTCGACAACATTGAGTTTCAGGATATACTTCTCGTAATTTTTGTCCTGATTACTCTGTCCTGTATTGCTGTAACAAAGCCTTCTGTTTCAGGGTAGAGATGACCTGCTTTGAGCCATGTTAAGGAAGCAACCTTGTCGATGTTGTCCTCATGTAATGAAGCCGGAAATTTTATTAGTATTATTATTATTATTATAGATGAACATATTAAAATAGTCTGGCATTGTGACTGTAAAGATATTCTTTAGGCCTATATTAGAAATATTATTAATAAGCTGAATTGTAATATCTGGTGTGGGGTCAAGCCTATTTCTATACTTTTACTTTTTTATTTTTGCTTTAGTGTTAGTTTGTTGTTTGTTTGTTGTTGTTTTGTTTTTTTACTTTTGTTGTTACATAATAATAATTAAAAAATCGCACAAATAATTTGTAGGGAATGGAAGTAAAATAACGACCATAATCCTCATCAAACTCTATTCGAGTGAGGGCGTGAAAGGTTCAAATACTCCCTTGTAAAAGCCCTGGAAAGTAGGCTACTTCTGCTGTTAATGCGTAGTGCATGTATGTCACCATACAGGTCTAGAAATTAGGGACAGTGCCCACCGACCTTGACCTCCTCGTGGTGTCCTCTGATAACTGGAGTAAGTTCCCCCTCTTACTCTCGGGGTGTTCAGAAAAGCGGCTAATGTTGCAAGAGCTTCCGACTCCCTGTGGCTGACTCTCACGTTCGAATGGTGCAGAGCTAATTGGATTAGCTAATTAGTTACCTACAATGCTGATGCTCATCTTAAGGCCCTGTTGGCTATTGGTCACTATTTGAGTTTTTTTCGGCATTAATATGCATATCATATCTTATCTTATCTTATCTTATATAATACAGACGTTACTTCAAAAAAAGATGATGATTACGTCCTACGCGTCATACATTCAGTCATGCATATTAACCAATGACTTAAATTCTGCCAAGTCACTGGTTTTCCTGGCTAGCTCAGGCAACCCATTCCATGTTCTAATAGTACTAAGGAAGAAGGGGTATTTGTAATAATGTGTCCTAGCATATGGGATGCGGAAGTCTTGTCAATGCGCATCACCAAGTCAGCTAGTTCCTCTTCTGTCCCTGTTTGGCCATCTATAACATCCACGAAGCGCAAGTCAGTAATTCTTCCTTCAATGCTTAAAATACCTTCATTGCCTTGGGGGCATATTCCAATATCCTTTCAAGGAAAATATTGAAAAAGAGTTGGTGAGAGTAGGCGGCTTACTCCGACGGTGGTTTTAAACCAGTTCTTAATGTTATTGTTGAAGTACACCGCACTAGTGGCAGACTTGTAGAGGTTCTGGATTACTTTTTGTTTTTTATTTATGTTGTACTTTTCCATTGTCGCCCAGAGTGCCTCACGCCATACACTGTCGAAAGATTTCTTGAAATCAATAAAGACTTGGAAAATATTCACTTGGTATTAGAGGTATTTCTCACAGAGTATTCTGAGGTTTAGGATTTGTTCTGTTGTGTGCGACCTTGTCTAAAACCCGCTTGTTCTTCTGATATAATTTTGTTGTCACCGACAATGTATTAACTGTACAAAGTTTCAACTTAGACACACTTTAAAATTAATAAAATATCCGTCAATGATAATAGATCAGAAGCTTAGAAATTCAGGTCTTCTTCTATTGAAAACCTTATATATGCACAGCAGACAGGCATACACTCTTTTAAAGTAATAGATTATCCGTCAATGATAACAGATCAGATGCTTAGAGATTCAGGTCTTCTTATTTGAAAACATTAATCTTAGAAGAATCTAGCAATTCGCACCCAGAATAAAGATGTATACATTTTGAGTTACATGTATGCAAAGTGTTTGTTTCTAAGCCATAGTAAATAAGTGCTTGAATTCTATTAATGACGAAAAAAATTGATACTGTAGGTTTATGCCTGCCGGACATATGGTAATTCTAAATCTCGGATAGTAGACTTTGACGTTGTTGTAATTGTTCTGATCAAAGCTCATTAAGACGCCTTTCTTACCTTCACGTTAATCAATAAAGCAATTCGCTGGTGTTTCGCCGATAGTTTCCCCTTCATCGTCAGCACCGATCCAAGGGAGGCTACTCTACGCGTTCCTTGTATTTGATTTCTTACGAGGGGTGCGCTGTCTGTTGTCTTCCTTGTTGATCTATGTTGTTCATTTTGCTGGAATCAAATGTGAATGGTATATCTAATTAACCTTTAATAATTGTACTTGCCAACTAGTTATCTTCTTATATATTACAGACGTTACTTAAAAAAGAAGATAATTACTTCCGACGCATTTCATGTGTCAATCTAGTCATGCATGTTAATCTATGACTTAAACTGCTATTTATTAGAGCTATAATCATATAATAATCTGCTAAGAAATCTAAGAAAGAAAAATAAAGAGTATTATTAACTAGCCAGACATAGCCCGCGGCCTGCGAGGGACTTAGTTTGGGTATTACGAATCTATTTATTGGAATTAGATCTATGTCAAACATGGCGAATAATCCTTTCAGATTTTAAAAAAAAATTTTGCCACGAAAATAAAAGTAGATGTGAAAATGGGTTTATCCGTTCAGCCGACATATTCGTATCAAATCTAAAATACTGTGAAAACGGATTTACCCAATTTTTTTTTACAAAGTTTGTCTCTATTAATAGAAATACATTTATTTTTGGGGTCCCCCTGTTGTGGGAGGGAAATTAAACATAGGCCTACACTACAGTCTCCGCCATGATCTAAGGAATATGTATGCCAAGTGTTATCAAGATTTTTCTAACGGTTTTGATTTCTATGCGGGACATAGGCTACATGCATACATACATACTCATTACATTCTACTTTATATATTATAGATATTATGTATATTATTATTGTAGAACTGGTGGAAAAATTCATTAGGTCAAAGAGAGAATTTTCCTTTAAATGAATACCCGGTATATTGCTTTTTTTTTTTTTAGGGTGTGGTAAGGGGTGCTGAGAAACAGAGGATGGTTTTGGAAAAATTAGTGTTTTTTTTTTTCTAGTATTAATAAACTTAGAGCTGTTTGAGACGCACGCAATGGAAGCATTTTATAGGTAATGATGGGCTAAAGACCATTACCACTTCCAGCGTTAACAACCTTGCGGCATGCGTCTCAAACAGCCTCTGACAACCAGTCCAACTCCTGGCCTTCACGTGTGTTCAGATACTGAGCCTGGCGGAACCGTTACCACAGACAGGAGAAGGGGCAAAGGCGAGTAACCAGTAAGCTTCGGGAAGGAGGGGCTCGTTAGCCTTGATCCAAACCTCCGCTGCCTTGCGGATATACCCAAACGCGGGAAAGGCTTCGGGAAACAACCCTGAGGAAAAATCAGGAGCTGGTGACCCTTAGGCAGATTGTGGCACACCGTGCTACACCCTGGCAGAGCCTGCGGCGCTACTGATCCCAAACAGTATCGGATATTCCGTTCCTTTGGTCTCATCAGCTGCGCGGAGAGGGGAGGGGGGGAAACTGCTGTGTGGGCGACAACGTTCCGACCATAAACAATGCCCAGGCTTTCATCTCTATTTGTGGACGGGAGTGTCTGTCCAAAATAGGGCTCCACAGCCACAAAAGGAAGTGTGCGAGATGAACCATAGTCGTTCTACGACTGAAGGAGGCCAACAATAAACTGAAGTTTTTAAAAAAAGTTATATAATACCAGGCTTAGCCCTACATTAATATACTCGGTATCTCTTTTTATCTCTATTTAATCGATTGAAATGATTAGAACTAAACTATAAGCCAGCGGTTCTCAACCTTTTAAGCTCGGCGACCCCTTTTTACAATCCCCCACTCTGCAGCGACCACCCCCCGACACACACATACAGCATTAGAAGAGTAGGCAATAACAATCTATAGTTTCGATGGTCTTAAGCGACCCCTGGCAAATGGTCAATCGACCCCCAATGGAGTCGCGACCCACAGGTTGAGAACCCCTGGTATAAGCCTACGCAGAAATGAGTTTACCGTGGTTGGTTGGTCGTCCGCTCCTTTTCTTTTCATCAGTTTGAGAACACCTAAGGTCGTATCATGCAATGAGTGTGTGGGTTTTTTAGGATTTTTCAAATCATTTGCTGACAGAGATCTGTGGACGAATAGAGAATATAAAAAAAAAATACTTTTAAAAAAAGCCCATATTAAAAGTTATTGTATCAATTAGTTTGGACAAGTCATGTAAATGTGTAATTAAATGTGTAATAGATCTAGACTAACTATGATAAATCTGTGCGATTACAACTATTTTTACTGATTTTTTAGCGCAAGTTCATGCTTTTAGCTTTCTCAGTACACTACGATCATATCACTAGTCTGGATCAGTTGAGAAAGGGGAGAGGGGTAAAGGGGGTATCTGTGTAAATGTTACCGTGATCGCTTTTTCAATGGGTAAAAAAAAAAAACCCGTGTTCAGGGCTCAAGCCTCCTCACGGGGAATAATTCAACTTATACTTTTTTTTTAGATTGCCTTTATATGTCAATGTTTGAAGTAAAATGTTTTCCCGCAGTTTTACTTACTTCTATCGTGAATCTCATTTGTTTTTTAACTAAAGATAAATATCACGAAACCAAACTAGAACCCAAGAATTAGCTACATCGACACTGTACAGATTAAAACTAACCTGTAAGCTCCAAGTCTTCCTTGGCTGCTCAGAACTCTTGAAGAGCTTTGTGAGCTGTCAGTGTGCTGACTTACACTTTCACCAAGCATTCTCAACCTCGTCTGTTTTCCTTCTGGACCAAAAACAAGCACAATATTGTGTTACATGCGCTTTTTATTTTCGCACAGTAAACCTACATAGTGAAGCGTTCTAGTCACAATCCAAAAAGCCACTAACCTGCCAACTCCATCAAGAAAAGCGCACTTACTATCAGTCAATGTCATTTTAATCTATCTAATCACAGAACGAGCCGTCGTTCTGGGTTGAATGTTTAGTCATTAAACACATGTCTGTATTGCAATTTTTTAAATTTCTTTGATCTATGTGGGCAATAATTGAAACTCATTTTAAGGGGATGTGATTGCCATATATAATTATCCGGTTTACACACAAAGCGTCTTTATAATGTTTAATAGTTTCTTAATAAGGAAATAGACATTTCCTCATACGCTAAATATCACAAGACGGCCATCTTATCTTGTTGCAAGAAGTCTCGTACAATGTAAAACTCCGACAGTAGTGGGAGGATCACTTCCGGTAGAAACAAAACTGGTTGGCTTTCAAATAATTACTAAATTATATCGATTGATAAAATAGTGTTAAAAAAATGTATGTCCACACTGTATTCGATAACGACAGCATTCTTTTTCATTGTGTTTATATTGCAGATATATAATCGATGTTGTGATTTCTGATCATTATCGGTTCATTATTCAATCAATTCGAAAATAATAATGGCCGCCTCGAGAAACGCAAAATTTCTTCTTGTTTTAAACGAGTAATTTAAGGAAAAAAGGAAAATGGCTGGGGTCCCGGTGCACGCGGTCTCTGGCCTCGAGTCTGATACCCCGCCAAACAGAACAGTGTACACTGTTCTCATTCAGGCCGGTGAAAGGGAGTTCTTGTTCACTTTTTCTGCCTAGAGTTCCAACTCTACCTGACAGTTTCAAGAAGAAGGAAAAAACGAGTAATTGTACGCGTTGTTATGTGGCTACACTCGATCTTTTATTTACAAGAAGGAATTTCCAACTATCCTTAAGTCCAGTGTTTCCCAAACTGTATTCCATGGAACCCTAGTGTTCCGCGAGGCCTGAAATGGTGTTCCACGAACTACTGGAATAATTAAGGAGTAGGCCACCACGTAAATTAATCTCTCCAAAAAAAAAAAAATAAGCAAAGTGTTCCGCTAAATACCCAGAACGTGCGAAGTGTTCCGCTAAATACTCAGAATGTGTAAAGTGTTCCGTTAAGGAAACAAGTTTGGGAATCACTGCTTTAGTCTATATTTGAAGATATATCGTAAAGTATTTGATGTGTCTTTATATGCATGCGTTGTAAATATAAAGTAAAGTAAAGTATGCCTTTCAGACCTTGCGATCTATAAAGTAGATGATGTAAAGATCATCTGTTTCTGTGGCCGACGGTTAACTAGGGTGTCATGTGGCCAACACAACGACCAACCGCTTTACTTTCCCCCAACTAATGTCAGGTATCCTTAAGAGTCGGGTGGACTTTCTGTTGTATTCCCGAAATTAAAAGTCCCAGTCTACACCGAGAATTTAAACCCGGCGTCCTTAGGTTCGGAAGCCAAGCGCTTTACCACTTGGCCACCGCGCCACGGTTGTAAACTTATCATATAGTATAATTATAATTTATTCTAGAATGAGTCGTAAAATTAAATTTATAACTGACCAGAAAATGAAAGAATAGAGACAAACCGGTGGATGTCCTCGTGGCTGTATCTTGAATAGAACTAACTTACAGACCATAGCGGGCTTGTTCTTATCTCTCGTCGTCTCAACATGTTAGCCCTGGATCCAAGGTCTTGTAAATAATTTACTGTTACCTCTCGTGTCCAACACGCTTCATGTTGTTTCAGGGGTCTAAGAAGTGAACATGTAACCCAGGTGGGGGAGGGCGCCAGGGGGGGGAGGAGGACTTTTTTCTGGTTCATCGATCTTTCGTAAGGGTGAGATGAGGGAGGGCTGGGGGTGACCACCTTGACCAGCTGTGTTATCTACGTGTACTTAATTAGTTCTTCAATGGTCACTATGTTAGCTTGGCGCGTAAGTGTTTTCAAGTCAGGTTTGAGAGGCTTTCTAGATTAGTGGTTCCAGCACTGGTTTTAACATTCGCCCATTGTAAGTAGGTTCCCTTGGCTCTGATCCACATTCACAGACGTTCCTAAAACATCAATGGCGTAATAATTGACCTACGTTTTAAACTCTTCAGTTAGGCTACCTCTCCATTTGAAGGCAATCTTTGTTTTCTGAGCGCCACAAAGACAGCGTATAAGAGTTAATCAAGAAGTAAAATATCAATCAAGGTGAAGGAGAGAGACAGTTTAATACATTATTCTCTCGTCTATTATTAAAGTTGCAAATACACCTATACTAAGATAATAAGGAAATAAAGAATAAAAAATAGATAAAGAAATAATATATTTCTGTCTCTTTTTTGCTTTCTTTTTTTATTTCCGCAACAGAAAATAAAACTTCTTTAACCCTCTGAAATCTGAACGCTCAGGGAAAGGGCTGTAATCTACATTTTGGGAGAACCTTTGTTGGCCAAGAAAAAACTTGATGGGTTCCACTTGTCTCCCCTTGTTTGCAATACTATAGAGACGAGCCAATTGAGAAAAGAAGCTTTACGCTGCAGATCCAAAATATCTTAACCTAGGGCTGATCTTTGGGACCAGATATTTGTGGACCGAAAGCGGGACGCATGTTGATCGTGGAATATTTAAAAAAAACAACTAACTTTGCTCAATTTTCCCAAGTGATGGTGCTTTCTAAATTATATAGATCTGCGTCAACAGAATATTAATATTTAAAAAAAGAACAAAAAAGGTAAACGGTAAAATTTAAAATTGGTCCTACATTGCTCCGTCTCAGTTGTGCCGATGATGGTCTGTAATGGTTACCCAGGATGGAAAATTGTTCCGTTCGAACCAACTGAAAGCGTTAACGTTGTCGAATTGGCCACTTCTGTCGCTACTACATATTTGTACAAAGATTATATCAACTCACTCTGTCTTATGTCTGTCTATCTGTCTGTCTGGTTAAAAATGTGTAGACGTTATTTCTACAATACTCATTCACGGATCAAGTTAAAACTTCGCAAAATTATTCATGGGCATAGACAAGACATAAATCAATATAAAAAAAAAGTAACCAATCAGACAATTAATTACTGGTAATTAATTATTTCGTTTGATACTAACTAGGGAAACTAATACTTCAGTATTCACATATATGGCTAAATTTGTTGGGTTTAGTCCCCCTATATTACTGTTAACTCTATTTCTCCCTCACACATTATCCGATCAAGATGGTAATTACAACAATTATTTATTGTACCTAACAAAACATGAATTAAAAAAAACATTCAATTAGTCAATTAATTATTGGTCATATTTTTTTGTCTCATATCGAATAAGGGAAATAGCTTGTACATTATTGATAGATATAGCTTTAAGGACGGAGTTTTTCCCCTTTAGATAAGTTTTGTTTTTTACGAAAAGGATTTTTTTACACTAGTCGACCGGCGGCGTATGCTACGCCGCTATTTTGCAGGGCCGGCCATAGGCGTCTGCAACCTATGCGACCGCAGTGGGCCCCACACTTTCATAGGACCCGTACTTTTATAGGGCCCACTCTAATTCAAGGTGTAGAAATTATTAAATTAAACCATTTTTATAACTTAAAAGAGATTTCCCTCGCCCTCCTGTCGATTTACCAGGAGCACTTTCATAGTCCCGCACTTTCATAGGATCCGCGCTTTTATAAGACCCGCACTTTCATAGGACCTGTGCTTATTCAAGGTGCATAAATTAATTAATTAAACCATTTTATAACTTAAAACAGATTTCCCGCGCCCAGGAGCTCCTGGAAATCTCACGAAATCGCAAAATATACGAAAAAGTAGGGAAGCGGATAATAAGTAAAATTTAAGTTTGTATTAGAAAATAAATTCGTCTATGCATTTTATTCATTCTTTACTACGTTCAGAAGTACTTTACGAGCCTTGCGTGTAGCGAAGTCATACAGTATATCATAATAATTCTGTTTCCTACATAGATCCCGCTCAATAGCAAGCATTACCAAATGTTTCAATCTATCTTCGAGAATTGTTGACCTCAAGTAATTTTTCATTAGTTTGAGGCGCGAGAAGCTTCTTTCACCAGATTCACAATTACGGGTATTGCATTATACCGTTCGCACGCAGGATTGGCGTTTTCCATTTTGAATGTCACCCCAAAATGACAATTTTTTGTCTATATATTTCAGGAATTTTTTTTTTTTTTTTTTTGAGTTTTCAGGATTTCCAGGACTTTTTCGTATATTTAGCTATTTCATGAGAATTCCAGGAACACCTGGTAAATCAGGATG
The DNA here is from genome assembly GCF_947242115.1 of Biomphalaria glabrata. Classification (NCBI taxonomy): domain Eukaryota; kingdom Metazoa; phylum Mollusca; class Gastropoda; family Planorbidae; genus Biomphalaria; species Biomphalaria glabrata. The sequence continues at coordinate 50,548,772 of NC_074714.1, forward strand.
CCGTGGAAAATCTGCTATAAAATGGTTTAATTTAATAATTTATACCTAGAATCAGCGCGGTGGGTCCTTGAAAGTGCGGGGCCCACTACGGTCGCATAGGTTGCATTGGCCTAAGGCCGGCCCTGTAAAATAACGGCGTATGCTACGCCGTATTTCGACTAGTATTAAATATTTCGATATTGAGTTGTGAAGCCAAATATCGTATGACTATAACTTATCTGTTGTGGGATGGCGTGCTGTTGAAAGGGGTGGGGGGGGGGGGCTTACTTAGACTAAGACAAGCTGTCTCCACAAATATCTGTCATTTGCCTCCCACCTGGTGTCCACTGTTCTGAGGTCCTCTATGAAGGTGTGGCGCCAAGTTAAACGAGGACGTCCCTGTTTGCGCTTTCCTCGTATTGGCCTCCATGTCATCGCAACTCTTGGCATGCGTAGTTCATTGTGTCGAAGAACATGTCCCGCAAACCTCATGCGACGCTTTGTCACAACCTCACTAAGTGGTCGACCGTCGACTCCCAGTTCGGCATAGGATTATTTTGTTTGAGACACGATATCTATAACTGACTACTAAAATCCGTCTTAGCCATTTTTGTTGAGCTACATTGAGTCTTTTCTCAATTTTGGCAGATGACTTCCATGTCTGTAAAATGTTGTTTTGTAAAATGTTTTACATGTTTCGGATGTTCCTTCAGAGTTGAAGATAGTTTACAACCAAGTCCAAACCTCCCGCAGGACGACGGGGGATGGGAGCGGGCAGGATTTGAACCCTCGACCATCGATAAATCCGAACGACAGTCCAGCGCACAAAACCGCACGACCAGGCAGCCATCTCACGTGCATAGGCCTATATATGTTGCTCAGGTTGCTGTTGGGATGACGATTGCGTTAAGATGTATTTTTGGCTTGGCTTATCCAAAAAAGCCGCAACCTTTGGAAAATGCTCCCTGCCATTCCAATTCGGCACAATACGTCATGATAGGCATCCCCATCATAACAAATGATACTAGAATTCACGGGCAAAAAGTATGTAGGCCTTAATTGTGTGTGTGGGGGGGGGGTATAACATGGTTCGTTCAAATTCATGTCAAAGATGTAAAAAGGAAGGTGGTAGGCCTATCCAGAGAAAAAGATGAGGAGAGAGAAAGCGGGAGAAAGAGAGGTGGGGAAGTCCTGTCAAAATAACAATCCATTTAAAATACATGATAAATAATCTATATCTACATTATTTTTATTATAGATTCTACTTCATGTACATTTTAAAAAAATATATTCAATATCTTATATATCTTTGCCGCACAAGCCAATTCACAGCATTTAAAATGTTTAATTGTTTTGTTCCTGGATCCATTATTATAGAATCTAGTCTAGAGATTCCTTTGAAATCTTGGACCACTTTTTAGTTGACACGTTTAGTTTACAAACACTTCAACGTCAGCACAAAGTAATGCCCATGTCTAAAAAACACAATATTTTGTTATTCAAAATGGCTGATGTTTTCTTTTTTTACGATCACAATTCATAGTTTATATTAATAAAGTTTTAGCTGTAAAGGTTTATTTTTTCATTTTATTATTTAATCTAAATAAAAACGCTAGATCCAACTAAATTAAATATCATTATAATATTCACATACTCATCATTGATACTAGATCTATTATTTACTATTTATAATTAATTTCACTAAAAATATTTTTTGATAATCATAATCATAAATTTTTCGGATGATAAATCATAATCATTAAAATAATCAGATGATAATCGGATCATAATGATAATCATATGATAATGTTATTGTTAATAATATTAATGTACTTAAGTTAATTAGCAATAAATAACATAAAAATCACAGGAATATTAATTTTAATGTATCTTAAAATATATAAAAAGATTTTAAAAAATAATTCAAAGTGACAATGTAAGACAAGACAACCAAAGTGGGACAAAAAAAATAAGTAAAATTACTAAAATACAAAGGCAAAGAAGAGGTCAAATAATTAACTACAAAATTTATAACTTTTGAACTAATTATCAGATTTAGAGATTTTCAAAATTCTTTTTGTGTCATTTATATCTCAAAATTATCCATCTAGCTATAGTGGTTTCATTGCATATAAGTAAGACTATTTTATCACTGAACGCCCTACTATAGTTCTATAACTATATAATAATTGAATTAAATTAATATAGTTATAGGATTAGGATAGGGACGAGAGAGGAGAGTGACACTGACAGTCTATACTATTATTATAAATATAATATATATAGTAATAATTATATATAGAATCTAGGGCAATGTAGGCCTACTACCTACTAGTATCATTCGGTATCATTGTATTAATAGTTAAATAACTATTATTATATTATTTATACTATTCCAAACTATAAAATACTGTAAATCTAATCTATATAAATTATAATATATTATTTAGATCTATATTAGATCTCATTATTCTATAGTCTAAACTCTAGTAGTTACACTTGAGTAGAACTTTATTACTCTATCAACTTATAAAATCTATTATATGTAGATCTACTTACTTCTAGTAGATGAAGTAGAGTAACTATACTATTGTTACTATTGTAGTAATTTTTATGTTTAAGCTACTAAGTCTAAAGTATGATAACAAGTCTTAAGGTTTAAACTAAGTTAAACTTAAGAATATTAACTAGTGACTTAGATTAAATTAATCTTAATCTGGTCTTAAAAAGTCTTAATTAACTCTTTAAAAATTAAAATCTAAAAATATATATATTACATTTATAAATATATAAAAAAAACTAGATCTAGACAATTCGTTTCCTTGGTCACACATTCTATATATTTTGGCACATGTCCATTTCTGCCTTGCTCACTACAGTACAAGCAGCCATAAGACGTGCTGACCACAGAGAATTTCTTCTTATTCCTATTCTGTAACTGCCACAATACTGTATAAGGACTGACACTGCAGCTTCCATCTTAGAGGTTTGGACTAGGATTCAACAATCTTCATTTCTCAAGGAATGTCAAACTAATAAAATAAAAACAAACGTACAAGCTGCATTAAATTTTGTTTTTGGTGTGGGCTTTCATTTGTGATCAGATTTTTACAATTAGAAATTTAGCATTCCAGCTTGTCACTATGCTATTAACCATGATAATTGCTGAAATTATCTTTAGAAACTATGTTACACACATATATGTCTGTGATTCAGTGTGAATGATACTTCAGAACTGACAAACGAACTTCTGTCTTGTGAATCTTTTACAGTTGAATTTCGATAAGTAATAGAAATAACAAGATAAAACAAACCCTCAGCCATAATCCTTTCTTACAATTTTTTCCCACTTGCAATTGAAAGCCTTAAATCTGAAAAACATTATATGCATACATCAGATTCAACAGGGCTTGCAAATAATAGAGATAGAAGGGACAGTAGAAGCTTGCAGATTCTGATGACTCAAAAATCTTCATGATACATAAAACCCTGGTAGGTAGGAGGGTTGTAATATATCCTGCGGTCTCAGCAAAGATCTCAATAATGTTCTTGCCATATTTCATCAAGATTAGTAAAATAGTGTTGATTTCTATAAATAGCAAACAAAAAAATTACAATTCACTTTATATATATATCAATATTGTACTTAATCAGTCAGTTTAAAAACATCATGATGTATATATGTTAAATTGCAATTCTGCATTACAGTCAGGAGTCTGTCTACCACATGTTGCCAGTTCTATAAAGGTTGTTAAGTGGGTGGGCCATTCTAATGGCCTTGGGTCAAATGATCTGACAAAAGGATGACACTTTGATGAAAGGTAATAACTAAATACATCACTTTATTCAAGGTTAAAACTTAGTAAATTTTATATTCTGAGTTATATTTTTATTTGTTATATAGGACATCTGTTTGAATTATCACACCCGTAAGTCATAAAAAAATATTGAGCTCAAAACATCACACACTATCTCACTATTAGATTGATTTATTTTTAATTTGTAAGGCTCTTTATCAAAATTTATTTTTATCTGGTTAGTTCATCTTAATTTCAATTGATTCCATTATGTAATGTTATTTTTTTTTATTATTTGACAGATTAAAAAATCACAATGGAAGACTGTCAGATGTTCACAGATGTCCACTCCAAAGAAATACTCTCCACAATGAACACACTTCGTAAGGCTAACAAACTTTGTGATGTCGTACTCAGAGTGGAGAAGCAATGTTTTCCTGCTCATCGCATTGTTCTGGCTGCCAGCAGTGATTATTTTAATGCCATGTTTACAAATGGGGTGAGTGGTAGTGCTTACTATTTAGTCTAAAACCAGCATACTGAAGTCAGGGTTGGCAGCTGTAGAAAAAAAAAACCTCCCAAAGTAACACAAAGTAAATTAAACAGACTTGACTATCTCAATCACAAGGCTAAAGTTGGAAACTTCTTTTCTTATACAGGACATATTTTTTAAAATATAAAATAAAACTTTCTTAAATCATCCTTCTCTTCAATATATAGGTTGAGAATATTAACTCTTTCTCTCCTAATTGACGATACTATCGTTGATTTGACCCCATTAAATTAATTTTTTTTTTATAAAACATTTTCTGATGACAAAGTTCTAGAAGTTTAACCCTAACAGGGAAGTGAACTACAGATGAACAAAATGAATAATTCCTTCGGATCATGGAAAATAATTACGAGGGAGAAAGAGTTAATATACTATTGGTACATACTTTATGTTTGTATTTTAGCCAATCTATAAAAGGATCTTTGCCAGACAATAGCTTAGCATTGCAGTCAAAAACAAAATAAATGAAGGAATGCAATGACTATCAGATATTGTTGTTTGTACAGACTCCCAATCTGCAAGCACTTAACAGCAGCATCTCATTAGCTCAAGAGACTTGACAACACTAATCGTGATAATCCATCAGATGATGACAATTTTAAATATCAATATCACATTACAGTACCTGGACACATTGGCATCATGGAAAATGAAAAGACAGATAAAGTATTAAAGGCAGGATCTTCTATGGAATATCCAGACAGAGCTGTTAACTACCTCACCCTAAAGAGCAATCTACAATCTTTCAACTAAGAACAGGACACACACCTCTGTTAAATTACCCTCTTAACAAAATAAATCCCACACACCTACCCCTTTGTAGACACTGCACCCACCCTTATGAAACAGTAAATAATATCCTCTTTGAATGCCCCTTCTTAATTCACCTTAGGCAGACCTTACTACCACTCCAGCTCAACATAACCAACACTCTGTACGGCAGTGCTGAACAACTGAAGAAAACAGCACGCTATTTTTCCTTAGCAAAGTCTGCAAAAGAGCTTACAGCTCAGCATCAAAAAGCTGGATAGAAGAAGAAGTCTGCATTGGATATGGCAAGATATTTTGGCCACAGCTGGGAAGAAAGAGTACTTCTCTTTATATTTTTAACTATTTATAATGTGCAGTGAATAATGAAAACTTGTATTTTCCTAGATGAAAGAAAACAACACCTTGGTGATAGATCTTCATGAGATTCCTGCCAATGTCATGGAAGTCTTGTTAGACTTTGTCTACACTGAGACTGTGGAAGTTAGTGTAGAAAATGTTCAAGAACTTTTGCCTGCGGCATGCCTTTTACAGCTAACAGGTATGGCTGGCGTTACTATTTTAGAAAATGCCTTTAGAAGTGAATATATAAGATGAAGGCAATGTTCCATTGCTATATTTATATAATTATTGCTCTTGAGCATGTAGTCACATCAGGATAGTTAGGATAATATAATAAAATGAGGAGCATCTTGTACAAAAAAAATTGTTCAATGATACAAATTGTAAGAAACACTGCTATGTATGGCAGTGATACATGCTAAGTTATAAATCATTAGGCTGTTTTCTAGTTTGAATCTTGTAATTTTAAGTTTGTAAATTGAAGGCATCTCTGAGTTGAATGGTGGCCTTACAGTTATAGTAAGTAAAAAAAGTAAAATACCCTTTTCACACCTTGCTATCTATTGGGCAGATGATGTAGAGGTAATATGTTTCTATGGCTGATGGTTAACGAGGGTGTCATGTGGCCAGCACAACAACCAACCACTTTTACTTTCCCCAACTATTGTTGTGTACCCATTAGAGTTGGATGCACTCAGGGGCATCCTAAATATCATAAGTTTAAAATCTGTCTTCTGAAATTTGAACCTGATGCCCTTTGGTTGTGAATCCAAATGCTTAGCACTCGGCCACCTTGCCTCATCTTACAGTTATTGGGGAATGTAAAGGCACTTGGCCATTGTGCTGGCCCCATAATACCCTTGCTAATGATTGCTCATAGAAACAAGTGTACTTGGCATCTCCTGCCTTTCTTGGTTTTGACAAGAATGTTTACTTACATGATTAAATTAATTATGATATCAAAATTTCACTAGCTCATATTAAAATATAAAATTTAATAATTAATTTAAACAGAGTTGAACAAGTGCCGAGACTATTCATTAAGATATTCTTTATATGTCTCATTGAAACCCAAATGTCTACATTCCAAAGGTGTGAAGAATGCATGCTGTCGCTTCTTGGAACGCCAGCTTGATGCCAGTAATTGTCTTGGCATCAAAGTGTTTGCAGAAAACCACTGTTGTCAGTCCTTACTGCACGCAGCAGAAAGATATGCTCTCAGACATTTCAATTCTGTCATTGATCATGAGGAGTTTAAGATCATGAACTTTGAGGAAGTTGAATCTTTGGTGTCAAGTGAAGATCTGCAGGTTGGTCAACTTTGTAACTCATGATATTTCTAATCCTAAAGTCTTTTATCTTCTAGAAGATTTTTGGTATCTTAACTGGTAGGCGATGAGGTTCAATGGATACCTGCTCATATACAACTAGAAGGAAATGAGAAGGCTGACACACTCGCCAAGAGTGGTAGAACTAACTCACAAATAAACTCTGCACTCTATCCAGAAGAATTGAAGAAATTAATTGTAAATAAAATAAATGAGAAATGGAGGAGCTCTCATCCAAATCACAAGAAAGATGACGCTTACTATAATCTTTCGACTCAGGACCGGACACAACAGAATTCGACAACACATGTACTGGAAGCTCAAAATTGGAACCAGTGAAATCTGCCCATGTGGAGTATCACCAGAGAATGCCGACCACGTCCTCCAAAACTGCTCTCTTTACCAAGAGGCCTGTATAAGACACTGGCCCCAAAACACCCCAATAGAAAACTATATGGAGAGCTCCCTGATTTGGAAACCACTGCGCAGTTCATCTCATGTATTGGTCTAGTCTTCTGAACGCTCCAACATGACAATGAGAAAGAAGAAGAACTAGTAGGCAACCTGTGACTGACAAGTTAGCTGGCGTTGTATGAAGCAATGATGATGTTCTATTTTGTATTTGAAACAAAGAGAGACATACCAGTAGTTATAATTTAACAAAATGAAAATTTGAAGCATTTTTAAAAATATGTTTTCAAGCACTCCTTTAGATACCGGTACTAATTATTCTGTTAATAGCTCAAAACTCTCTCAAAATATCAGGTAAATGACAGTGAGCTGTGAGCTAGATGAAATTCTAAGACCATTGGGATGACAGCTCAAAAGACATACCATACTGGCATATTCAAGCTGCAGTACCCATTTTAGGGTGCTGTCCCTTTTTTAAAAAAAAATAAAATAAAATAACCAACAACTTTTAGCTAGCACAAAAATGCAAGTAAACATTTAAAATGTTCAGAATAAAAAAAAAGGATACTTATGCATAATCATTTTACCTAACTGTATGCTCTATGGCCATATTGTATTGATTGTGACCCTATAATATTTACATAAGATTTTTACTAATTATTAAATTTTTACTACCTTTAGTATTTTAACTGTGAATAGACCTTGTTTTTAATGATTTAACTGTATGGAATTTAGCTCTTGTAAAGGAGAGTATTCCTTGAAGGATTATGGGCACGACATGGCCTGAATTGTGCCAAAAACTCAAACTCAATTAACCTAAAAGCTTTTTCAAAGGTCTTAGAAATACTTGGTAGCTATTTTATAATTTTGTTGTTTAATTGTTCTGTTGTTTTATTTTGGTTACCTTACATTATTTATTTCATTTTTGATTTGCATAAATTTCTTTTTTGATTTGATTTCTTTATTGGCCTCTTCAATTTGTAAATTTTGAAGGTAAAAAGTGAGGAAACTGTGTATCAAGGGGTGATAACCTGGGTCAAGTCAGATGAACCTACACGACTCCACTGCTTACCAAGGCTGTTAGCTCATGTTCGGTTACCTTTGCTGTCAGTCAATTTTATAACAGATATATTGGATAGTGAAGTATGTTAAATTGTAGTTCATTATAAACATATATAAATAAAGAATCCCGGTCATTTAATCTACAAGTAAATAACTTTTATAATTCATTGTGCAAGGGCAGCTCTTGAGGCTTTGACTTTAATCACACATTTAAATTAAATAACCTAAAATATGTATATATATATATTTATTGATATTTTTGACCTCACGTCATACTTTAGCACATAGAGGAGAACTATATCTATTAAACATTAGGCCAGAGTAATATACAATGTATGGTTTTCAGAATTTGAATGTCGAAGAAAATGATGAACTTTTATTAATCTAAGTTCCACTTTCAGACCTTGCCATCTATAGGGTATATGATGGCCCACAGTTAACGAGGGTGTTATATGGCAAGCACAATGACCAACCGTCTTTACTTTCCCCAACTTATGTCAGGTACCCATTAGAGCTGGGTGAACTCAGAGGCTTCCAAAGATCCCAAAATTAAAAATCCCAGTCTTCATCAGGATTCAAACCTGGGACCCCAGTTCGGAAGCCGATTGCTTTACTGCTCTGCCACAGCGCCTCTTTTACTAACCAGCTTTATGCAAAAAATTTGACCAGTAAACCTTGGCATTAGACTCATTCCATTGAACTCTTCTTATAATTAAATTGATTAAAAGAGAACAAATACTGTTGTTGGCCTCCATCAGTCGTAGAATGACTAAGGTTCATCTCGTAGTACACTTTTTCATGTGACTTTGGAGCCCTATTCTTGAGGGGCATTCTCGTCTACATGTAAGGCAGGTTACAGTGGCATGTACTTTGGTGCCAATCATTTTTCATTTGGAATGCTTTTCTTCCAGAGCTGAAGCTGATGCTTTTTTGCTGTCCATGGTTTTCTTGGTCACCATCTCCTTCCACTTAATGTGGTCTAGAACTATTTCTTCCCAGTAGTCAACATCAATGTCCACTGCTTTGAGATCCCCTTTGAATTCATCCGCAAATATTAGTGTGAATCAAACACAAATATTAACAAATGGAATCTTTCTTTTTTTTATATTTTAGATTTTAATAAGAACTAGTCATGCATGTAGAGACCTAGTTGATGAAGCCAAGCGGTATCACCTTCGACCTGATTTGAGAGACAAAATGTGTGGTCCAAAAACCACTCCAAGGGCAGGTATGGTTTGATTTAACTAAACACAGTATATGACTTTAAAAAGAATGTTAATTATACATTTTCAAATAAAAAATGTTTTCTTACTTAAATTCTCAGATATAATTAGAAAATCTAATTTACCCTTTACAGAGTTACACTCTTAAGTTTTAGGCACTGGCATTTATTTAAAAAATAAATCCTTAATGAAAGCATTGCACTTTCAACAAATAATTTTATAATGACCATCTCTCAGGAACAGATAGTATCTTGGTTGTTCTTGGAGGATTTGGATCTCATCAAAACTTGGTGGACACTGTGGAGAGTTTCTGTTCCAAGACTGATACCTGGACTAAATTACCCGTAAGCAAATCTTTGTTTCTACTTAGGACAAATTTACTTGTAAGTGAATATTTGTTGTTACTCATACCTGTACTGATAATAACTTAGCTAATAGTTAGTAAAGCTAACTTCATACAGGTTACATTGAAGTTTTTTTTTTGTTTTTGTTTGTTTTCTGATTGGTGATCTAGAACTTGACTCGCAAGAGACGCTATGTTTCAGCAGCCTCTGTGGCTAATAAACTGTATGTTGTTGGTGGTTATGATGGTCAGTCCAGGCTGAGCCTTGTGGAGAAACTAGATTTTACTCAAGAGAAGCTCCAGTGGGAAACAGTAACTGCCATGCACCAGCGGAGAGGCTTAGCTGGCATATGTGTTTACAAAGGTGAGTATCTGGCATCATTTCTTGTTCATGCATGAATTTATTTTACTATGCCTCCTATTGGAAACTCTTTGTGGGTTCAAAATAGTACATTAAGTGATCCATCAAAACTATTTCCTAGAAATTTGACAGTTTATTTATATCTTCGGGTAAAAATAACTACAGGTACATAATTGGCCACACAGAGAAAACTCTGGTTTGACCATTATAATTTTTCTAAATATAATCATCTTAAGAGTCAATTTGGCTTACATCTATTTATTTTGAACACGACTCAAATGTTTCTTTGTATTCAGTAAAGAGTTGAATATATAAATAAAGGTACACACACATTTTGTGCACAATCTTATATAGAAATCATTAGCTGGACTGTTACTAGGAAGAAATTGCATAGCTCATTGGAAAGACCTCTTGCAATAATGAAGCATTACAAGCAATAAATAGAATGAGAAATTGTAGATGGTGTCAGCTTCTTTTATAAGGGAGAAATTGATTGTAACAAAAAAACTTTTTTTATGTTACATGTTTTGCTTGAGATGTTTTTTTCCTTCTCGTACCTTGTGCTTGTTTTTTCTTCTTTTAATCTATTGGTATTAATTATTTTTAAGAGAGTGTAAATAAATACATTTTTAAAAAGTGGTTTAAAAAATACTTAGTGGCCCACACTTTAGAACAAAAAAATTATTGTAAATTTTAAAACCTTCTTTTCTATTTTATTTTTTGTGTCATATAGATCAACTTTATGTTTGTGGGGGCTTTGATGGCTACTCACGGCACTCCAGCCTGGAGCGTTTCAACCCTGTCACTGAGCAGTGGACTATGCTTAGTGCAATGGCAACTGGAAGAGAAGGTGCTGGCCTAGTGGCGGCCAATGATTTGATTTACTGCATAGGTGGCTACGATGGCACAAACCTTTTGTCTTCAGCTGAATGCTATGACCCTCAGCTGGATCAGTGGAGTAATATTTTACCCATGTCCACACAGAGATCTGGTAGGTAGACTTTGATCTGTAACTCTTACCTTGTCAGTGTGCTCTAAATTTATCTTCTGTCACCGTTGATTTGTTCTCTGTTTTGTCAAATCATAAGATCACTTCTGATCCTACTGCTATAATGTTGCAAATCTAAAACTCACAGTCAAAGCAAATTTTAATTTAATTTTAAACTCCATACAATCCACTTTGTTATGATTTACATATTTAAAAACTACCTCTTAACAAACAAACCTGTAGGACCAGCCTTAGGCATAGGCAAATTAGCCAGCCGTGTAGGGCCTCCAATTGGTGGAGGCCTCACACAGGACTAAAAACAAAGTTTTAGAGAAAAGGTTGCAAAACTCTGATCAGATCTCAAAGTAATAGTAGATTTTAATGACTCTATGTTTACTAGTGTAACTCTGTCTCCACTATGGAAATTGCACAATATGAATTTCAGATACTTACTTATTGAGATATAGTCAGGAAGGTTTTTAAAAACATTATCTAAAATCTAAGACTGGCCCTGTAACCTGTATTGCCTATCAACAAACTTCATAATTTTTACCAATAGATTTTACAATAAAAATGATCTGATCCATGGAGTCTCCTTATTCAGTTTTAAAACCTGATATTTTTTTTTTTCTGCTTTCACCTCTAGAAATAAAGCTTGATGTTTTTCTATATTGAGCAATCTGTAATTTTCAAACAAACTTCTTGTGAATAAAACATTGCAAACATTTTTATTACATAATACACTTGTATAAAAACTTTTTTAAGGAATGTGTTTTTTATTTATTGCTTATGAATTCAGTGATGATTATTAGCTCAAAAAATGATTCTAATTAGGTTTTTCTGAGTTCTTCATAGTCAGACTCATGGACCTGTCCTTTGGTATTTATAATAGAAAAATTCTATATTATATTCTATACAAAAAATAAAAAAAAAACAGCAACAATGAAGGCTTGTTTTTCTATAAAAAAATTTTTTGTTACTTTTTAGCCGTCTATCTATTTTGACTTGGATTTCTTGAAATCATTAACTTGTATTTCTGTATTATTTTAGTTGACATTATTATCATATGTACTTACTTTTTTATTGAAGGTGCTGGGGTGGCAGTCTTAAATAACATGATTTATGTGTGTGGGGGCTATGATGGTACCGACCACCTGTCAAGCGTGGAGTGCTACAACACTAAAACAAACTACTGGACAACTGTTTCAAACATGCAAGTTCCAAGGTGTTATGTCGGGGCATGTGTGTTTCAAGGGAAATTAATGGTGACTGCAGGGTAAGGAATCGGTTATAATATTTTAACTCATTTTTATAGTTTTTCAGTATGTAGTGTAACTAAGTTGTTTATTTTCTGCGAGTGTCCAGCGTGTCAGAGGTCATATCCATTGTGTGTGTGTGTGTTCGTAATACTTAATCAATATCATGTGAGACATGTTTGTGTTCGTTCACTGTTTATTGTAATATCGTTGAATAAAGCCATGATATTGGTATTCTAGTTATTTCATTACACATTAGTTTGTGGTGGCTATTTCTATATTTATGGTTTTAGTTTTATTCACACTCATATCTATTTGAAAAAGTATTTTGCTGGTTTTTGTTGAATTTTTTTTTTTTGTTTGATTACTCAGATATGATGGTAAAACCTTATTGGATACCTGTGAGGTGTATGACCCAGCACAAGGTACTTGGAAGAACATGGCCAAAAGTATGACAATATCACGGTGTGATGCAGGCGTCACAGTCATTAGGCCTGTTTGAAAAGTAGTCATGTTTAGTTAAAAAATCCTGTGGTTAAATGACTCAAAAATGTGAAATTGATTGGACACGTTCCTACTGTGTGAGAGATTAACATCAATGTTATGCCTTTTTTTCTGCTCAGGAATAATAAAAGAGCTCTTCAAAAAGCTATCAGTACTTTAGTTGGAGCTCCTCGGTTATCTACCGGTTCTTTAAATTGAACTCTTTGGATTGATGTCTGTAATTAATCTAAATTGATCTCTAAAGAATGCTACCAATATTTAAAACTGAGCTTTTTGATTGCTACCAGTACATTTAAAATGTTGATTTAATGGCCAGTCTTCTCAGAATATAAAAGATATTTATTTTTGACCCAGAAATGTAAAGCATTGTTTTTTACTCTTTTATTTTTATTTTTGTTTATAAAGTCGAATGTTTAATTTTGCATCTCTTATAGAAATATATTTCTAATTAGGTCCTACATTTGTTGAGTGCTATGTGTGAAATTGAATTGGGAAGTTGTATAAAAACCCTTTGTACAGTTTGTATGTAATGCTTACATTTTACCTTTGTTGCAATATAACATTTACAACTTGATCAAATCACATAGTTATTTATTGATATTAAATTTGAATGTGTCAGAATGTGTCACTCGTATGCAGCTACATTAAAAACAAAAGATAAGTGTTGTAAACAAATGGGTCAGTAAATGATATTGAATGATTTATCCCATGCTAGAGATTTGAGGAATGCCACACTATTCTACAGATATGCATGAGACATGATGTTTGTGTGGACAACAGACATTTAATTACTTTAACTTAAATATTCCACCACCACCCCTTCCCATAAATTGCTTTTGAAAACAGCAGCACTTACCTAAGCTCATTGTGCCTGCTGGGATTAGGGCCATAACACTTTTCCATTGTCTCCCAACCTTAGAGGTCATCCCTTCTTTTTTATGAATGCACCACTTATTTTTTTGTTGAATTGTAGGCCCACTAAACTAACAAATTACACTTTGATTTGTGTGGGTTGTTTTAAATAACATTCTTTCGATATTCAGTTAGGAATGACAAGTTATTAGTGAGAGCTCTTACATATGAAGACAAAGTGGGACAAAGGTGAATAAGATATAACCTAAACTTAGGCTGTGCACTTAGATACTTGTTTTTAGTCTGTGATAATGAAAATCATATATATATATATATATATGTAAACATTTATTTCTAATGCTTTTTGTTTCTCCCCATCCCTCACGGAAGACTATTTACATACAGATTGCATTCCACGTTGAAATAAAATCAATAAAAATCGAAAGCATTTTGATAACAAAAGCTTCTATATTTTTTTCATTTTGTAAATTAATTTTTGTTTTTGTTTGTTTACCTAAACGAAAAAAACAACAACCTGTAATGTTTTATTTTCATTCCAACTTTTTAAAATTTTCTATGGAACTCTAGTTTTACCTCAAGTTCCTTATTACCTACTAATTGTTCTTTTTTTCTTAAAGCTTGTAGATAGTTTCCCCTTGTGACAGGCTTGTATTGTATTTCAATTTTTTTAAATTCCATGTTTGTTATTAATCTCATCTTTTCTTATCCTCTGTGTACAAAACCTCTTGTTCCAGTGCCTTGGCTCTGGGAAGTTATAAGCATATTTTAAACTACAAATGCATTTCAAAATAAAATTCAGTATTGAACATCTTATGATACAGTTGTTGGTTTGTAATAGTGTTTTTAAATCCATAATGTTTAGCCATATTGATCTTAAAAATTTTAAATCATTTTTGATGAAATGGTAATTATGCTCTTAAGTTTGTCATGCATCTTAGCTTACAACTTCCTTGTTATGTGGTATACGCTACAGACTGTCATCTTGATGACCCCAGGATCAAACCCTGCCCGCTGCCATCCCCTACCATCCTATGGGAGGTTTGGGCTAGGAAATAATAATCTTCTATTGTGAAGGAGCATTTGAAACATATAAAACAAACTACAGCTATTTAAGGTGTGTATGTCTCTTGCGATATAATTTATGTTTTAGTCAAAACACAAAGGAGTGCAGGCAATTCATCCATATATGACAGATAACGTTACATAACTAGCTTTTTTGGTTTATGCAGTGTACAGAATATAGGAAGTGTTGATAAACTATGTGTTTTAAAAGGTAACCATCATATTTTAGCACTGTAAAATCATGTTTTGGCATTCTTTCATTTATAGCACAAACAAAATTGTATTTAGTTGGCAGCAGTGTTCTTTCTATATTGAGCTCTTTAAAGTTCCTTTTTTTTTTTTTCTCTTGAAGTCAAACTTAGTTGCCAACTTTCTCTTTTCTAAGTATTATCAGAAAATGAAACTCTTTAGTTATGATCAGTTGGCAGTCCATTTGAAAAACTTTGTTATCCTAATAACTAATTTCACTGAGTACCAGGGTACAAAAATTTCTGTTCAAAATTGCCTTGTTTGATTTAACAGATACTGTATTCATTTGAATAACTGCATTTAAAGGGCATAGATTACTTCTGGCACATTAATTGTTTAGGTTTGTGTGATTGGTGCACTTTGTTTACAACCATTTAAAAACAATTAATAGCTGGTTGGTTAAATTTTTATAAAATTTCGGGGGGGGGGGGGGGATGAAAGTATAAAATGATTAGAATTAATTGACAGCACGTGATGCCCATTATAAGCTACCCGACACGACCAAGGTATTCCAGACACATACATGAAACATCATGATCCGGAAGTTGAAAATTGGGACTAGTGAAATTTGCCCTTGTGGAGTGTCAGCGGAGAATGACGACCATGTCCTTCAAAGCTGCACAAAGAGGCCCGAACAAGGCACTGGCCCCAAAAACAAAACCTGTAGAAGAAAAACTATGGAGAGGAGAGCTGCCTTATCCAGACACTACAACGAAGTTCAACTCTGATATTGAAATGGACTAGATATCTGAACCCTCCAAGATAATAAAAAAGTGATAGCACCAAAAGCAATGGACCTCATTCACCAAAAACGAACGGTCACGTGATAATATTGATGCAACAACAAAAAAAACTGTCACGTGATAACCATTGTTGATTAAAATTAGACAGTAATTTGCATAGAAGAGATAGGGCAACGCGTGGTTCAATGTTGTTTATTTACGATTGGTGAATGAGGTCCATTGAATCTGTTTTAAAAAACAAATTGCTAAAAAACAATTTTTGTCATAAAATTTTTGATTACAAGGACTCACTTTTTCAATTAAAAACAACATTTCACAAAATAGGACAGACACCCATATCGTATGCAATAATAGCCTACTGTCCAAGTGGCGAAACAGGATACCTTGCCTTGTCAACAAGTTGTATGTATGTTAGCAGATTTTGTTTTGTTGCACGGTAAAAAAAAAAAAAAAAAAAAACTTTGTAAAGAAAAAATAACCGCTTTTGTGATTTTCTTTGTCAGAGTTTCAACTTGGTTTTCTCACACGAGCTTGTTGTCAACAATGACATTCTGATATCTATATGAGTTCACTTGTTCTATCTGTATATTGTTTATATGCAGTATATTGTTTATATGCAGTATATTGTTTATATGCAGTAGGCCTATATTGTTTATATGCAGTATATTGTTTATATGCAGTCCACCTTCTGAAGTCTAATTTAGTTTTTTCTGACATTCAGTTCTAGAAAGTTGTCGACGCACCAGTTTTTTTTTAAGTCTTTTGTCGAGCTTCGATACTGAGTGTCGTCGCCTGAAATAAGACCGACCATGACAGTATCATCAGCAAATCTAATCAATTTAACTGAGTCACGGAGGCTTCCTATATCATTTGTCTAAATTTTAAGAGTGTAGGGGTTGGGTTAGGAAATTTAGAACCCATCTTTGTGCGTAATAAGGGCTGACATTTAAATTACTCAGTTTATTGATCATTAGATATGTGACTGTATGGTGTTGAAAGCCGAGGGAAAATCTACAAAGAGCACTCTTGCAAACAATTTGGGTGTACCAAGGTGCTTATATATAGAGCTGGTCTAAGAGCGAATAAAGTATTGCATCCTCAGTTCCCTTGGCGGTTTTGTAGGCAAACTGGTGAGAATCTAGGCTGTTATTGACTTATGTTGTTTAAACACATTTTTACAAAGCTTATATCAACTCACTGGTAAAAAAAAAAAGTTTGTACGCGTTATTTCTCCCACACCCAATCTCGGATAAAGCTGAAAATTAGCACAATTATTTCTTTTACCTGACAACAGAATTTTTAAATTAAAAAAAAACAACCAATTATTTAATTAAGTATTAATTGATAATTAATTATTTTGTTTGGTAGGCTACAGGTATCGTGAACAAGGGAAAGAAACTATACTTATACTTAAAATATAGGCTACTGATGTGGTGGTATAAGCTGAATTAGTCCCTTGTATAGGTCATCGTCTGAGCATTATATATAGTGAACAAAAACGTGAAAAATAGAAACAATAGATAACTATACAACCTTTAGGTTCATAATCTCTTCGCTAGCAGAGTGGTTACCGTCTTGGCTTGTGAAGCCTGTGAAGGATTTAAGCCCACGAGTTCGAAATCAGGTCGTTCACTTTTTAATTTTTTATTTTCAAAAATAGGCGTACATTTAAAAAACGATCACCCAGATACCCCGTTTTTTCTTCCACACCACTTTTCAACTGGTGCAGACAAGTGATAGGGTCATAGAGTATTTAGAAAGCTAAAAGCATGAAATTGCGCTAAACAAAAACAAGTGCTAAAACTATTTCTAATCGCACAGAGTTATTATATATTGTTAGTCTAGATCTATTACAAATTTAATTTAATGAATAATCCAAACTAATTGATAGGTACTCGTAATATAAGCTTTGTTTTTTAAAGTATTTGTGTTTGGTGTAATGCACAAATTTTAGGACAAATTTCCATACGGACAATAAAGATTATCATTATTATTATTATTTGTGTATTTTGCTTGTTCAAAAATTGTATGACTATAGATGTTAGTGCTACTGGGCGGAAAACATTTAAACTATCTATTTTTTATTTCATGGGTACTTGTATAATTTCCGAAGTTTTCCAGATTTTTGGAATTAGGCACGTTTTAACCAGTAGTTAAATATGTGGGAGAAGGTAAAGGATATTCTACGCTGATATTATAATGCAGCTATTTTTACTGAATCTTCTACTCAGCTTCAGACCCTTGTTTACAATCTGCACCATGCCATTAAATGTTAGTCAAAGCAAAAAATACTGCAAACTGCAAAAACTCTACAAGTTGCTTCCTTTACACGTGTTTTATTTTACTGTTTTAGAAATTTCAACACGTTTCCAAAGCACGTAATTAAACATTATATTCAAATTAATTAAAATTACGATTTTACTGTAGATGTATTTATTTATTTGTACCAATTGAGAGTTCATACAGTGACACAAAGCCTCTATAAAGTCTATCTACATGTAGATATAAAACACATAAAGTAAACCAGTTTTGCATGTAACATAATGCGTTCAATTATCGTTGCATTATTATGAAAGTAGGAAGCCTATAGACCATTAATAGAATGAATTATATAGATACACACCATATGTCAGGCAATATATGGGCCGGATCGTATGGTAATGCCAGGGCCGATTCATCACCCAGTCAGCTTCTGATTGTGTCCATTGCAGTATTCCATCCATCCATCCCAGTGGCGTTACAGCCCATGGAGGGCTCTGGCCTGCTTCAACACATCCTTCCATTCAGATCTCTCCTGGGCCTTTCGTCTCCACGCCCTAACCTCAAGCTGTTGCAGATCTGCTTCCACATCATCAATCCTCCATTGCAGTATTAGACCGGCTTTTTCTATAATTTTTTCTCCTTGCTGGCGGCTAACTTCTTCACCTCGTAGCTAGAAACACCGATACTCAAACTCCCTGCCACGAGAAGCAATCATTGACTATCCACGGATTTTGACTCTGTATTCCTTGAGAGAGCTTTTTAAGTGTCTTTGTATTTCTTGTGTTGAACCCAGGCCTTACAATGGCGTACAGCTACAATTGCGCCAATGGATTCATTGCTCCCGGGCGTTTTAGGAGCCCACAGGGGTCATTGAAACAGTCTTTTATTTACTTTTTATGAAGACGTGAAAACACTGTTCCAAAGTGCTGATAAGTTGCTCGTGCATAATGCACGCAATATAAGAATATTTATAAGACCATACCAGGAATGATGACAGGACGGGTGGCTGACCAACTAATTCCTTAATCTTTATTTTGCATTTTTATTTGATTCGATTATTTTAGATTTAGAACTACAATCAAAATACGAATTTTTTATTTCTTTTGACCATTGAAAAATTAATTGATAGCCTTTGCGGCCCCTCCCTTAGCTCCCTGGGGGTGGGGCGAGTTTCACAGTTTGATAAGCGCTGAATTAAGGGAAGAGTAAAGTATGTAAGCATACACTGAGTGTTGTCTGGCCTCCATTGGAATATCTTTTGTCAATATGTGTAGATCTATGCCATTAATCTTCGGACTCGAAGCCTTATTATGTCTAAATGATAGTAAATGTAAATATGTTTAGGGCATATATAGGCCTACATACACGTTGACTCAATATGTTTTTTTTCCATGCTCTACTCATACTTCTACTTTAGAAACGGGTTGGTGGCACCCTCACACTTTTGATCGAGGCTTACGGGAAGGCCTACCTAGCTACGCTACTGCGATTGCCCAAAATTTATAAGGTATCACTGGTGAAAAAGTCTAGTTCTAGACCTCCCTATCTATTTTCACGTACCGGTACAGTATAATTTGCAGTGCCCTAATTAAGTCTCCTTGATATTAGCTTACTCAAACCAATAATAAGTACAGCTAAGCTAACTAACATTTTAATTACGTAATTTTTTTTATCTATTGTTCACAATGTCACCAAATTTATAAACGGACTTAACTGACTTAACCCAATTAAAAACATTATTATTTCGTTTCTGTGATAAGTTTAGAAACTAAGTCTAGTGGTGAATTTTTAATTAACTCTGATATTTTAGTAGAAAAAAGGGGCAGTAACTCTTTCAAGCGTCCATTAAATATTTGCATTTTTATATTGTGCATTTTCACATTATAATTTTATTATTTAAAAATTTCTTTACTGAAATTTTACTTACACCATTATTTTTTATGTATTAACAATTTCTTATTTGTACTACATGTAAGTTAACCTTCTAATATAATCTAGATTTTATACAAATCGCATTGAAAAACATTTCGATCTAGATTACACTCTCCCGTTGGCCGCCAACGTTTGCGAAATGTGGAGATTTGAAGTCCGCCATTAATTTTAGTGCCCAGATAAGACGATTTCATGCGAATGTGATTAGCTACGTTGTTGTCACAGGGCCATATATTCGCTTTTTGCAACAACAATAATTAATTAATAATTTAATTTAGTCTAGTCACTAATCCACTCTATTATTATATCTAGATTTAGACTTATAATATAAAACTCTAAAAGATTACTTGATCTAGAATCTAGATTAATTCTAGATCTAGATCTAGATCTGCTGCTTTTAATTTAACATGTCATGTTTATTAATGCTAGATCTAGAGACAGAGTCTTCTGAGCTCTATTTTTTTTCTGCCTTTGAGCCCTTTGGAAGTCTGAACTGAAGAAGGTTTGGGCAAATTCTTGAAGTTGGGGAGGTAGACAATAATTTTTGTTTAAATTAATTACATTTTTAAAATCATTATCATATAAATAATAGAATAGATCTATCTGTATGTTTTATAACATGCAAGTTGTTACAAATAATTAAGCTTAGCAGCCCAAAACTGATATTATATTAATATTATATAATAATATTAATAATAATCAAGCATCATCATCATCTCTCTTAACAATCATACATAAAGTATCATTGTATGTTTTGTAAGCTCTTTTGTCTATAAGTATAATTCTATAACTATCATCTTTGCCAATTAGAACATTTCTTCAGGCCTTCAGCTCTTCTCTGAAACTTTCTCCATTAATATTCTTTATGTTTTCTTGTTGGCTTCTTTCTCTTACCCTAGACTAGAACCTTCAATGAAGTCCAGTAGGGAGTCGGCGCCGATAGGCCCCGTTCATACCGTTGGTTGTTAGAAAGGCTTTTATCCAACAACCAGGCCTGGACATTGGGATTCTTCATCCCATGTCCTGTCTAGACTAGAGCAGTTGTAGCCAATGTGACTTTCCACATTTAAGTATAATATAATGTTAATATGATAATATGAATTATATGTTGTATGTTGTTGGCCTCAGTGACAGAATTCGCTTACTAAGTTACTTCTTTTAAAGCTTGTTTAAGATTTAATGTTTAATCTGTAGATTGTCAACATATATATTTTAAATATTATTTTATTTGTTTCATCATGTTAGATAAAGCTGCCAACTCATGCAGATACAAACAGTTTAATACCACATACCGGTATACTTTGACCTGGCAATGGAGCAGACAATAACTATGATGACTGAAGAAGAAATACCAGAAGTTGGTCCCAATGACATTGTTATACATTTGGTCAACCCATACAAATGTGGTTTGTGTGAACTGGAGTTTTTAGAAAAGTCTGTCTTTAAGGTAATGAATGCACCAAAGACTAATAATATATAATTCATTAGCTTTAATGGCTTTATTATATATATCTAGATTTTTTTAAAGATGAAGACATAAAAGGTTTTCATGTATGTGTACTATTTTAATAGGAGCACATGTTTTCTCATTTGGAGCAAATCAAACAAGAACATCCGAGCTCACAAATAGTTATGACAGTAACTCTTCCTCCAGAAACACCTGGAGGTGTCACCGTCACCAGAGATATTTTACAGCTTGGCGAGGATGGTTCTATCAAACAAGTTTTGCAGGTTGATAGCTCTTTCAGTTAATTACAAAATCATTTCATTGTATCAATTCCGTTTTAGTTTTTATATTTGTTAAATGTTATGATTTTAATGATTAAAACCTTGCTATTTGTAGTGAAACAGAAGTAGAGTAATCTAGATATATTTAGATTCTTTTGAGAACCAAATCTATTAATAAATGTTGATGCATCTACAGTCTTAAGAATAAAAATGTTGGTTGCCACCAGTTTTCTATTTGTACTGCTTATAGTGTCCCATATTGCCTGAGACAAAATGAATTAATTTGGTTACCCATAGATACATGCCCTAAATCTGTCACAATGCCACTTCCTTAAATTCCACTTTGTAATCATTCTTATAGTAAAAAAAAAAAATTGTATTTTGAGGTACTCATGTAGGCCAGGTTAGGATGTCAATAGGAAATCCTAAGTCCTAATCGTGTCCATGATTTTCATAGTACTACAGTTAATTGTCTCTAAATCAGTTAAGGCTCTGATTAACATGAACAACTAAATTAAGACGGATATGCAGATGACTTAATGATTTTAAAAAAAAAAAAGTAATTTATCTTTTTTAAGATAAAATAATTATTGGCTAATGTAAACCATTAAAATTAATTATTAAACTTTAAAAGTAGGCCTCATATTATTCTCATAATTTTTTGCTATCCCATATTTTTTCTATTGCATCCTCTTTTTCTTATTGAAATCTCAATAAATAAAGTATTGTTTTGTTTTTCAGCCTACTCTGAATATGACGCTAAATCAAGTGTCCCCATTAAGAGAGCTTGAAGAAGCAGGGGTCCTCAAATTAAACCTACCGAAACCAGAAGAGATGGTTCCTATGGTTCCTAAAGCTCCACTGCCCATCATCAGACCATCAAATAATGTTAGCGCAATGAGCCTAGTTGAACCCCATGTTCAAACTGTTGAGGTTATTCAAGAAGGTTACCCTGCAATTGTTAGTACATCTATAAAAGAGGAGGCCCAAATAGTTTCTACTATGTCAGAGATAACTGAAAACAATGACAATTATCTCACCTTTGCTTTTAAAGGACCCAATGATGAGATGCAACATATTCAGATTATCAAACCTGAGGGTACCAAAGCTGGGGACCTAATGCTAGAACTTAGTAATAATTCTAATGTTGTAAAACGAAACAATCGAAATGGCAATAGCAAACATAGCAGTTGTGATATTTGTGGTAAAGTATTGTCCACATCTACCAATTTACTTAGACACAAGATGTATCACAGTGCAGAACGGCCATTTGTCTGTGATGTTTGCAATAAAGGCTTCAAGGATGCTTGCAACTTGAAAAAACACACTATCATTCATAAAAGAATTTTTCCTTGCTACTTGTGCAAAAAATCCTTCCTGCGAAAATCTCTCTTGGCCCTTCATTTGCGCCGCCACGAGACCAGAACTGCTATGGTAAAAACTGGCAACAGCACAAAAGAAGTCACAATCAGAACGTTTGTTGATGATGATGGTACCAGAGTAGAGGAGATGAGCATGTCTGCATTAGGAGGTCAGACTTTTGAATACAAGCCACGAATAGTTAAAGCAGATCCAAGTGAAATTGACCAGCAAGTTAAGAAAGAAATTAATGATCAAACCAATGGACAGGCTAATGGTGTGAGTTTGTCTGCGGGATCAGAGGCTCAGCATTCAGAGATAATTGAAAATAAAGAGAAAAAGCCAGCTGGTCAGAAAACTATTTTTATGGTGACTTCTAATGGCCTCCAGGAAACCATTATTGAAAAGCAGACAGTGCAGGAAGAGGGTCAAGGTAGCTCAAATACAAATGCGGTCGATGCAATCGATGTTGATGATATGCCTGACTTGAAGATTCCTGAAGTTCCAGAGGAGTTTGTCAAAATGTATCAATGTGGCCATTGTGCGAAAAGGACGGTACAGCGTGGAAATATGATGAGGCACTTAATCCACCACTTAAAAGAAAAACCTTTTGTCTGTGACCAGTGCCCTAAGCAGTTTGTGGACAAAGGTGAATTGGTGAAACATAAGAAAACACACACAAAGCCCTACAGGTGTCCTCAGTGTAATGGAGCCTTTGCCCACAATGCTCAGTTACTAAGACATTTGGAGAGTACCTGCCTTGGAAATACTGAAGAACTCAATTATACTGTACTGGAAGATGGTAAGACTTACAGATGTGATATCTGCCGTATTGAAATGAAAAGATTGGGTAACATGATCAAGCATGTTGGAACACACAGTATGACCAGTGGTAGAGCAAACTGGCACCACCGCCAGTCAAATTTCAAACCCAAAAAGTTCACTCCCAATAAGTCTTTTGAAAGTGCTTCTAACAAAAAGATGGAAATATCTCCTTATTATTATTTTGACTTGAATCATAAAACGTATATTTGTTGCTTCTGTTCCCGATCATTTACTATGAAGTCCAACATCTTGCAGCATGTCAAGATTCATACCAAAGAAAAGCCTTATCCTTGCATGGAATGTGAACAATGGTTTGAAAGTACGGCTACTTTGAAGAGGCATTTAGATATCCACACAAAGCCATTTAAGTGTGACATTTGTCCCCTGGCATTTTCTCGTAAAATCTTCCTGGACATACACAAAAGAAAACACAATGAAAAGGAGAAAGATGAAGAAACTTCAGATTTTGGTCTCCTTGAGGACAAGAAAGGATATTACTGCAAACATTGTAACAAGAAGCTTAACAATAAATACAGAATGCTAAATCACATCAAGCTTCACCTCTCTGATCGCACGCATGAATGCCCCACATGCAACAAGTGTTTCAGCTGCCAGTACTTGCTACTTAAACACAAGAAAGTTCACGCCAAACCATTTGCATGTAAAGTTTGTGGCGCAACCTTCACCCGCAAATTTTTTCTCATTTTGCACAGGAAGAGAGCTCACCCTAAAAAAGTATTACCAGTGGTGAAAACACCAGACTTACAATCTCTTGATGACAGCAATGCCAGCGGAGAAGACAAGCAAATTTTCCCTTGTGCTATTTGTGGTGCCCCATTCTCCAGGCTTGTCATCAAGATGAATCATGAGAAGAAATGCTATGAGGAGAGCAAGGTGATGGTCAGACTATCTGAGGGCAAAGGTTACAAGTGTAAGATCTGTGGTAAGGTTGCCAGTCTGAAACATAACTTGATGGTCCACATTCGTAAGCACACAGATGTTCTCAAAGTGGAAAACACCGGGAAAATTATTGTGGGAGAAGCATATTCTGACAAATTTGAGCCTGCAAAGTCCACCTCTCTTCTTGCTGACAAAGTCAATGCTAAAGTTAACAAGCCATCTGTATCTAAATTCAAACCTTTCTCTAAAGTTATTAAAAGAGCGAGGGAAGAATCAGACAGTTCAGACATTCTTGAAGTTGAAGATATTCAAGATGCTGCTTTCGAAATGGACAAAGAAGGTAGATTTCAAAGAATACCAGGTGGATACACATGCTTGGATTGCAGGAGAAAATTTAATGACTACGACGCTTTGATTGTGCATTTAGAATCTCATGGTGACAGCTCTGAAAAGCAAGAAAATGACAAAGAGGAAAAACAGGCGTCAATAAATAAGGCTGAAAAATCAGAAGCATTAGAGAAAAAGCCAGTGTTGAAAATAATCAAGTGTGAAACCCCATCTTCACCAGCAGAGAATAAGGAAACAGAAAACTCTACCCCAAAAATAAAAAAAGAAGTGTCTAAAAAGAAAGCAGCTACTCCGACAAGTCCTGCACTAGCTTCTAAAACTAAACAATCCGAAGAGAAAGTTGAGACACCAACGCCACCTAGAAGTACAAATCGACCAGCTAGAATTCAGAAAATGCCTTCTCGGTTTTTAGAGTAGGTCCAAATCATTTATTCCAAGTATGAACTAATAAAATTTATTCATTTTAATTGTGACATTGAATACAAAAGATCTACAGATGGCTGTTTTGAACAAGTATTTTTTGAATAACTTGAAATAATTTTTTTAGTTAATCCCATTGATCATATTTTTGTATTTTATGTTTTATTCTTGTTGAACTTAATATTTACTCCTTATTCAGTCTTTACAAATGCATGAAATTCTTATTCAAATATGTTGCATCATTGAAATATTTCTTATGGTTGTATACAGTCTATCCTGATACTCCTGACAAGCTCTTCACATTAGTTAGACCATGTACATTATTTATGTTGAGACCAACACATTGACTTGCATAGTGTACAGATTGTATGTACTTCCACACTACCTGTTGCTTCATTATTGTATTCATAATTCTGCTTTGACATTTGTAGACTTGTAATTCATCCATGGTTCTGATGGTGAAGTCAACATGTATCTGTCCTAGTTATAGCAGTGACAAGCCATTGCAACTTGATGGCCTAGTTATAGCAGTGACAAGCTATTGCAACTCGATGGCCTAGTTATAGCAGTGACAAGCCATTGCAACTTGATGGCCTAGATATAGCAGCAACAAGCCATTGCAACTTGATGGCCTAGTTATAGCAGTGACAAGCCATTGCAACTTGATGGCCTAGTTATAGCAGTGACAAGCTATTGCAACTTGATGGCCTAGTTATAGCAGTGACAAGCCATTGCAACTTGATGGCCTAGTTATAGCAGTGACAAGCTATTGCAACTTGATGGCCTAGTTATAGCAGTGACAAGCCATTGCAACTCGATGGCCTAGTTATAGCAGTGACAAGCTATTGCAACTTGATGGCCTAGTTATAGCAGTGACAAGCCATTGCAACTCGATGGCCTAGTTATAGCAGTGACAAGCCATTGCAACTTGATGGCCTAGTTATAGCAGTGACAAGCCATTGCAACTCGATGGCCTAGTTATAGCAGTGACAAGCCATTGCAACTCGATGGCCTAGTTATAGCAGTGACAAGCCATTGCAACTTGATGGCCTAGATATAGCAGCAACAAGCCATTGCAACTTGATGGCCTAGTTATAGCAGTGACAAGCCATTGCAACTTTATGGCCTAGTTATAGCAGTGACAAGTCATTGCAACTCGATGGCCTAGTTATAGCAGTGACAAGTCATTGCAACTTGATGGCCTACAAGAAATTGAAGATTGTTGTTGGGCAGCTACTGATTCTCTTTGTTGTAATTTTTATTCATGAAGTTGTACTAGAAATCTCTTGTAGAAAATTGAACTAGGAAGTTGTTTTTTTTTTTTTTGGCTTCAAATATATCATGTTGTTAACAGTACTATTGTGTTGCTTCTTTGTTAAGGTGTTACATGAGTAGTAGTTGGTGATGTTAATGTTAAGAAGTTATTCAATGTGCCATAATCTCACTTCCCCTTCTTTGAAATGTTCAACCTGGTGTAGTTAATAAATTATTAATAAAGTTAGTTCTCTAGTAAACCTAACAGTATGAAGTATGCAGATGACCTATTTCATGAGTGTCATGTCACTACTTCAGTGGCCTTCACCTTGTGTATATGTCAAGTAGGCTACTCACTAAAGCTGAAGACATACTAAAATCTTGATGGTAATAATCTCAAGTTCCTAGGTATTGGAACTAAAACTTTTTGAGTAGGCAATGTGTCATCCTATACTCTACAACTAATCAAGTACAACTGCTAGGACCACTTCACAAAAGTGCTGTGGGGTGTCCAGAAATGAACATTCGCTTTTAACTATTGTAATAATTGAAATCTCACAGTGAATCAATCGAAAACAGTAATGTTTTACGTGTTTCGGATGTTCCTTCAGAGTTGAAGTTGAAGAAAATGTACTTCCTAGTCCAAACCTCCCACTGGACGACGGAGGATGGTAGGGTATGCACCTGGAGCCATCGACGAGTCCGAACGACAGTCCAGTGCGTGCTCATACCAGGCAGCCAGACATGGTTTGTCCTGGGTAAATCAACATTGGTGGTCAGACAGACAATGAAACCTTGGTAGTTGGGTCTACATTTTACACATTCAAATATCTAAATATTTAAAAAAGAAACTTTTTTTTTTTGTTATAAGTTATCTTCAGAGAAACGTAATTACGTTTTCTGGCTTCTGTCTTTTTATTCCCCAAATGTTTTGATAACTCGTTAATTTTTCATCCTATCCAATTTGTACTGTTAAACTTTGCTATTAAAACATTCAGTTTATAACAAATTTTCATTAAAATAACCGTACCAGCATATATAGTAGCTCTGATTATGTCATGGTATGTAGAACATTGTTTCCTACAAGTGTGTTATCTTTTAGCAGTGTAGAAATTGTTTTCAAGGGGTATGAATACTTTTATTTGGTCGATCAATTCTAAAAAAAAATGCAGCTTTTAATATCTAAATATGTCTCATCTATCTAATATATAAAGCACAAAGTAAGGCGTATGTATGTATGATATATATTTGATATTTTGGGATTTTGACGCTATTTAGGCCATGTTGTGCCCATATACCCTCAATGGTTATTCCCCCTTCTTATTTCATGGGCTAAATTTTATACTGTTTAGTCATTAAAAACTAGGTCCATTCACAGTTCAGATGGTAGAAATAGTAAAAATTTATTAACTTAATAAAAATCTGTTGTAAATATTATATATTCACAGTTTCTTTGCCCTATCACAAATCAAACTTTTGTAGTTAGTCCCACCTCACGGATAAAGCCATTATTTTCCCAGGGTCAACATGTATGTATGTATATCCCGCATAGAAATCAAAACCATTTGACCAATCTTGATGAAACTTGGCATAAATGTTCCTTAGGCTGAGACCGTCATCGCACAACCGGGGCCCTAAAAATAAAATACCTAATTGTATCTCTATTAAAGAGCGAAAGGTTTAGACAAATCTGGTAAACCCGGCCGCGCTTGCCGTGCCCACTTTCGAAGCACCAAATACGTACCGACAGGCTACCAAAGTTATACGAGAGTGGACACATGATAGATGGTTGAAATCCTGGGATGATTCCGAAACTGCCAGGGGAGTCTGGCAGCATATGCGCCACCCTAACCGAGAGGACTCGTGGTGGAGGCCAAAAAAAAGGTCGATAATAGTGCAGTGGCACACGGAGCACTGCCCCATTGGTGCATTTTTTGCCAGGTTCCGGCCCAATTTTGATGCCCGTTGCCGACACTGCGGGGAATCAGAAGGTCTAGCAAGAATGTCCGCAGCTCCGCGAGCTGCAGGGAGACGTACCCAATGGTCAACTAGTTTTGCATGGAGGCTATGAGGCACTACGCCGCACAGCAGAGTTTCTTACCAGGGCACTACGGGAGACCTATGTCTCCCTGCCTTATGTCACCAATCGGAGTTCATCTCAGGTAAACCCAGGCCCGCATCCCGCGGGTCATGTTCGGTTAGTTTAATTATAACTCTCCTTCAAAGAGACTTGAAGATACAAATCTGTATCACTTTGAAACGATACGTTGAACAAGGTGCAAGTGCTTCAAGAAAACGGAATAATAGGAGTGTGAGTGGATAAGTGTCATGTTCAATAAACAAAAACATTATCAAGTAAAACGTAGGCCTAAGTAACATTATCAAGTAAAATGTAAGTAGCATTATCAAGTAAAATGTAAGTAGCATTATCAAGTAAAATGTAAGTAGCATTATCAAGTAAAACGTAGGCCTAAGTAACATTATCAAGTAAAGCGTAAGTGAAAAGATTTTTACAAGAAGTTACCGTTACAGGCAGTGGCGTAGCAAGGTATCCGTGGGCCCGGGTTCAAGAATATTTTGGTGGGCCCCTCTCCCTCAAATAAGACGAATGTAAGCAACTTAACGCTGACTGCGCTTACACTTTTGTAGCCTACTCGACAATAAGCTATTCTTATCTCCCTGTAAGTGCTGCAACCCCTTGGCGTTCTTTTCCCGTTAAGAAACACAAAGTAATTTGTGGTAACAGCTTTAGTAGCCTACATCGAAATATCCGAATAATTCCTTGATGACCAACTTGTGGGCAAAGGTATTTGAGTGTATTGCGTCATCGGAGATAGCAAAACAGTTGTTTTTTTTTTAAATATGCTAATTTGATCAACTTTTAATATGTCTTGAGTGCTCTCAGAAAAAATTGTACGGATTGGATCTCGATAAATTTGCTAGCACTGCATTGCCCAAACAGGTCTGTAATCTCATTTTGAATCTGTGGGACTTTGTATTCCTGTCAAATTTCAATATTAATAACAATTTTAAATAAAACCGGGTTAGAGATTTTTGTATATATATAATGGTGTTAACTTTCTTTAAGAACTATGAACCAAATACTAAGCATTAGTCAGAGTTTCATATACATATATGTAGGGGGAAGGTGGGGTGAAATGTCACAAGGGTAAGTTGTCACAAACACTATATCGATATAATGTGATGCGCTATCAAAAATGTGAAACTACAGCTGAGATGTTTACGGAAACATTTACAAATAGTTATAAAATGAAGTCGATACCTTTTCGCATTTTAAAATTATCACGATTCATTGTTTTTGAGTTTCGGAAAGTGGAATTTTATTTTTGTGTAATTTTGTTGAAAAACACTTATAATTTTGAGATGATTGTCTAACATTACACTGTTTCATATCTCTGTGTATTAGTTACACATTGAAATTAGTTTTTTTTTCAAAAAGCTCGACCCAATAAAATGTTATTAAAATAAATGTTCTGAAAATTGTACCGTTGTGGGGCAAGTTGTCACACAGATTGGGGTAATTTGTCACAGTTGTGACAACTTGCCCCAATGAAGATTAAGCATTTTGAAAACAAATTTTAATATTAATATTTGTTTATTAATAATTATTTGTTTTATTGATTCCTTTTTATGGTGATACCTAATAGATACCTAAATAGTGTTAAGCGACTTTCTCTTTAAATAATGCTGTTTACAAAGGTTATGCCAGCATCAACATACAGAAAAGATGTTCTCCTAGCGCAACATTTATTTTAGGAAAGAAGTTACCTAGTCCTACTATTTAGATATGTTGGAAGTCGGTGCATTGCTGAAAGAAGTGAACAGATATTTTACAAATATTATATAGAAAAAAATAAACATTTTTTTGAAGAAAAACCTACAGCTTTTCTTGTTAGGTCCAAAACTTTTCAGAACCTTCACATATATATCATTATTTCACGACGGCCAGTCAAGGAAACTACTACAAGAACAAAGTCTTGACTTAATATGCTATTTCTTTTAGACATAGCAAGATATGGTGATTTTTTAAATGTGTGACATTTTACCCCATGCCTGTGTCAACTTACCCCGGTGTGGGGCAAATTGTCACAACCTCAACCCAGCCACTTTTTTGTTGTATAACTTTGATAAATAAAGAGATAAAGTTTGTTTCATTTACTCTAATTGTTGTCTGAATGTTTAAGTTACAGCATGTTAAGTTTGGTGAGAATCAATGAATTCTAAATATGTTTAAAACATCAAAATCTGAAAACTGTGACAACTAGCCCCACCTTCCCCTATATACCTTTGGATAGATCAGCTAAGCTGTGTGGAGAGGGGGGAACTGCTGTGTTGGGGACATCGTTCCGACCACATGTACTACACAGGCATTCATCTCCAAAAGACACCATTCCATGATCGTGTGTTTGTAAAAATATAATGGTGTTATCTTTATTTAAGAACTATAAACCAAATACTAAGCATTGGTCAGAGACACTATTCCATGATTAATTTTGACATCTTTCTATCTTCCACATCTTTGTTCTAAACCTGCTCCCTAATTTGTTTTCGCCTTCCATAGTAACACAACAAACATTTCAACTTTAACGGTATATATGTCACTTACTCTGCTGTTTAGTTTTCTTGCTAAATATTTAATGTTATTATTTTTTTTATATATATTTCTTTAGATTTAATCTCCTTTTTTTTTATTCTGTTGTAATGATTACATTGACATTGTTTTTACGTAATACAAAGACAACAAAACAATGCGATGAAGACTTCCGAGGACGCTGTCGTCCTAAATGAGTATCTACTTCATTAGTTCGGATTCAAAAGTTTTAGAATCACAACTGTTGTGACAGTTTTGTTATTTACTTCCGGGTCTCCGTGCTGTTTAAGATGTTAGACCTCACATTTTAAATACAGAAAAAAAAAAAGAAACAAATTGAGCTTTGAGAAAATTGAATAATTCGTGAACATCAGGACTTACGTATCATACTTTGCGCCATTATTGCTACTTCACAGGCTGTGGGCCCCTAATGGTCGTGGGCCCGGGTTCATTGAACCCCTTCGCGCCATGGATGCTACGCCACTGGTTATAGGCCTACATTTATTTAGATCCAAAACTTGAAGAGTACTTCTTACTAGCCTATCATGTTTTAACAGCAAAATTGATCTGAGGACCTGAGTCAAAAGAGTTTAATGATACTCAGTAAATTGTAAGAAATTAAACAAGTGACTATGTAACGAGAATGATACCCATTTGCTATGTGTACCGTGAAAGCGTAATGGTTGCTCTATTCCAGTTAGCCTGGCCGTCTAGCAGCTCCCCTAAAGAACATATCCATGATAAGACCTGAAAGATACGCCCGATTGCTATGGGTTGCCTGAATCATCAAGAAAAACTAACGACTTAGCTAGCAGAGTTTAAGTCACTGATTAATTAACATGCATGACTAGATTGACATAGCCTATGAAATGCGTAGAACTTAAATGTTTTTTTTTTAAAGAAACGGTTGTACTCTATTAAAGATGGAACAAAAAAATGATCAGATTGTGCATTTATCTTCGACTCCTTGTGTTCCTAAAATTCTTGCCAAATTTTATTTATTTCAGTTTTAATTAAAAAAAAAAATGTTCCCATGCCGGGAATCGAACCCGGGCCGCCTGGGTGAAAGCCAGGAATCCTAACCACTAGACCACATGGGAGACATACTGAATTGTGAATAGTAATTATTATATACTTTAGAACGTTATCATGCATCTTCAGCAGTATTAGGTTATTTAATTTAAGATATTAGGTAGATTAGATGAGAAATCATATCTATATTAAGAGTAAAGCGAAAACAGATTTTTAACTAGATCTAATCCCCCACCCCCGAATAAAAATACTGTTGGGCTACAAATAGATTTATGATAATTTATCTAGATTCCAGAGCCTACAAATGTCAGACATGACGCCCCTCCTATGAAATAGACTTTACTTCACGAATTACAATACCTACATATTCTGTTTTTTTTCAAGATCTACTACCGGTTCACGTCAGTTGACCTATTGAAAATTATAACAAAAAATGTTCTGTTTTCATTCATCGACTCTTGCAAGTTTTGCCAGTAACCCAGATCTACTCATTAATTTGAATGTTTTTTAAAATTAATGTTTAACATAGATCTAGATCTGTTGACTCTAGATCTATAACCCTAAATAATAGATTCTGAGACACACGGCTTCCTACGGTAATAACGAATGAAATTTAAGTCGGAAGATCAGATGCCTGTTATCGATAAAATTATTTATTAAAAACTTAAAAACTACTAACTAGCAGACTAGCTACATAGTGACAGTCAAAGTCTAGTGTCTAGATTTAGACACTTAAGATCTAGATCTATAATCTATATTATCATGTAGTATTGGCTAATTACTAAGCTAGACTTAGGCATGATGATGATGAATTGAATAATGATTATAAATCTGGCCTAAACAACATGAAACAGATATATACTCTATATGAATGATATATGATTATATCATATATAGATTCTAGATATATAATAATATAATATATAGATATAAATATAAACAGTTGGATAATAATGAGATAATGATAAATAATAAATTATAAATAATCATTATCATGACAATAATTGTTACTCTGACTCTGTTGACTTTCTTTAGCTTTTTTTTTCAAAAGCCTCAAAACTTAAAAATGCTTTTACCTTAAACTTAAGTTAAGTAAACTACTAAACTCTAAAATATATTAAAATCTTTTATTTATTAATTATATAATCTCTTCCAGTGACTGGCCTGTCCATTCTTTACTAAATTACTCTTTTAACTCTTAGTCTTAAATGTTTTCTTCCTATGGCTTTCCCTGTCTGCCTCTCACTCTTCTTCTCTTTATCTAGATGCTGTTTCCTAAACAAAAGGATGGTCTTTGTGAGCCCGTTAGGACATTATTACTATATAAAAAAAAACACACTTATAATAATAATTATTTCTAGTATAAAATTACTAGTAATAGACTTACAACTATATTACTTTTTTTTTAATAACCCAATATTATTATATTGTTAACAAGATCTATATGTTTTTTATAAATTATATTTTATAAAGATCTATTACTAGATCTAGATAAAGATCATGAGAGGATATAGATTTTGAATTATCTAGACTAGACTAGACTCTATTAGTCATGCTGTCGCCATCCACTGTGTTGATTGAAGTTAATTAGCAATTGTTTGATCTTGTATGCCATTTATATTTACTGGTAACGGGGGAATAAAAACATTGTCTTAAACATACTGAATTCTGTTCTAAAAGCTGCACTGAGACAATGGCATTTGTTTTAGCAAAGTCAAGCACATAATGCCTTTTCAGAGGAGTTGCCATTTTTAGGGTAAATAAACTTGTAAGTTCTTTACCTTCATGGACAAATTGAAATTGACTCTCTGTTAAACCAGGATAACTCCTATATCAAATTACCACTATTTCTGTTCATTAATATTCTTTCAAAATGAATAAATGCGAGATGATTCTTTTTTAATCGCCCTATATATATATATAATATATATACATACATTTCCTCCTTTAAAAAAATCTCCTCAAATATTGTCATGAAAAGGACTACTAACTCTGTGTAATTGTTTTTGTGCCATTTGTTTATGCTAGGAAAAAAAAAGATGTTATACAATCAAACTATGTCTATAAGAATTTTAATTGGGTTAACAGGATTCTTTTATGTCAAGGTGTTGGCAAATATTGTCATGAAAAGGACTACTAACTCTGTGTAATTGTTTTTGTGCCATTTGTTTATGCTAGGAAAAAAAAAGATGTTATACAATCAAACTATGTCTATAAGAATTTTAATTGGGTTAACAGGATTCTTTTATGTCAGGGTGTATATATATAGTTCGTCCATCGTGGTTTGATGATGACCCCTTTTGTCATCCAGGGCTGAGGGCTTTGTTTTGCACTGGGGTTTTGTGCCTCTTCATGTGGCTGGTGAGACCTATGTGAGCCTGGAATATTCAGCTGCACACTGGGCAGGTTATTCCAGCTGGAACTAGTGTCATTGGCCTTGCTTTTTACTCTGATGCTTTTCTTCTGCCAGCGATGTGTGCGCCAGTTTTCACAGTGTGGAGCCATGATGCTCTGTCATGTGCTTCTGTCAGGGTGTACTTCACATAGAATATGCATTTAATATTAAATGAAGTTTTCAGTTTTTAATAATTACAAGGTCTTGTTTTTCTTTTCTTCTTTCTTTATGTATATTTAGATCTATGTAGATTCTGTTAAAACATTATAAATTATTCAAAAAGTAAATCTAGATGAGATTTTTTAATGGTTTTGTAATAATTATTATTAGCAATTTCAGAAATTTAATTTGACCTATTTAGACCTAGATTTTTTTTTTTATAATCTTTCTACACAAGTAATACAAGTTAACCTCCCTTTTGTGTCTTGAGTTGGTAATGATCCAAGAAAGTTCCATTTCATTTTTTTTTAAATATTTTGTTCAACTTAATTTTGTATTTCTTGTTTTTACATGATATTTGAAAAGCTGAATTAAAAAAATAAAAAGAGAAAATGAGAAACTAATACTTTAAAGGGAAACTCCAATGGTTTTGGTTTTGACAATTTTTGATATAATATATGTTTTGATTTACAGATAATGAATGTTATTATTCTTTTTTTAAAATTTGCAATAATAACTTAGTAATTGATGTTTATCCACCGTAATTTTCCTGCGCATCCAAAACAGTCAGACTTTTAACGGGTTTCTATGTGATGTCACAACTACGTTTAATTTAATCTATTGACTTCTGTATAATGGGAGACCATACAGCAAAG
Organism: Biomphalaria glabrata; assembly: GCF_947242115.1. Lineage (NCBI taxonomy): Eukaryota > Metazoa > Mollusca > Gastropoda > Planorbidae > Biomphalaria > Biomphalaria glabrata. The sequence continues at coordinate 50,584,496 of NC_074714.1, forward strand.
CTTACATTCTCGTAAAAGAAATATATCTTCCTCTATGCAGTTAGATCTAGGATCTTGTATGCAAAGAAAAAAATGCGTATTAAAAGTAGATTTACATGCTTGACTAACCACGGCAGTGTGTATTTTCTCGCAAGACCACTCAACACACAACAAACACTATCGCTTGGTTGTCTTGTCATGACCGACTACAGGTAATCTCGACTAGCCTTACACTGACCAGTTTGTTCGAATCAGTCAGACACACAATCTATTTAACTCTTGGGACAGGGAAAGGCTTAGAGGAAAATGTTACTTTTTTTCTCTAGTTGGTTATCTAATACTTTTAGATCTATTTATACAAGTATATATATATATATATTATATATGTATAACTGTATCATAGATCTGGACTAGGCCATCACTAAGCCTAACAGCCACTGCAAGAATGAAGTGATATGATTAGTTAAATGTAGTTTCTCTTTCAGTATTGTTGATGGAAGTGACGTATGAACTAGCTTAAAACAAAATCTCATAGAACCCCATTTTTTTTTTGAGATGTCAAGAATTTACTGACTAATTTATTAAATATAAATGTTTCTAAGCATTTAAATAAAAAATGGTCAAATGTTTACTACTACAACTTTTCACGCAGAATTTAAATATGTCGATAACTCAAATTTGAAAAACCTTCGGAGTTTCCCTTTAAATGCTTCCCTTACACCAACCATGTTAAGGATATTTGAATCTACTTGCCATCTCTGTTAATGTTCCAGATTGAGTCCTAAAGATCCTCATTATCAAGATGATTATTTGTCATTTTAGGATTAAAGGGCAGGCATACGGTTAAAGTAAAAAATGAGAACCCTACCTTGTAGCTATATATTCAACTAGATATGAAAACATGATCATGGAAAGCTTATGTGCTTAACCTTGATAATATATAATGATGTATATTTATGTGACAGTAGTCTATGGTTTGTGGATAATTTAGGAAAGCAGATTTCTGGTTTGAAGATAATCATTCAAAGCCAAGTGTTGTTTTGTTGAATTTTTTAAATTAAAATCTAATGTGAAATAATTTCACAAAAACAAATCTATGCTTATTTTTTTATTTACTTAGAAATTAAATTTTGTTAGAAATCATTCAACCAAATATTTTTTATGGAAATATTTGAAAAAGAGGCCTTAACATGCACCTCATCTGATTTCATGTATATGATATATTATTTTGACAGCATGAGATAGACCTATTACCGTCATTCTATACAAGTAAGTTTCAAAACAAAACAACCTTGACATTGATGTCATAATGTCTCTCTATGATGATTTGGACATAAAGGAAGAGGCAGGCAGTGGGAAAATAACAAAATCTTCCGTTGTCCGTGAGTATTGTTTAATATTGCTTTTGAGATATTATTTAGCAATAGACAAATTGTTAACAGAAACTCATACAAACCATGAAGTAGTAACAATAAGAAAAATTACATGTAACCACAACTGTAACTAAATTTATAACATACGATTTTGATATTTTAGTATAAAACACAATTGGTCTTCATGTACACAAAAATTGTTTCTCTTCTCTAAGCTGGTTGGTCACCAGGCTACAAACTGCTTGCATCTACTTTACAAGCTAAAAAGGCATCTGTTTTACAATCCAAGGTAAGAAATTATAGAAACATTTCAGTTAAGAAGACTAAAATATGATCATTTTTATTCCATAATCAGATAATGTGCTGTTTTTTTACTTCAAAGGTTTGAAAGGGAAATATCACATTCAAATCTATCTAATCATCTGTTTGCATCATCGTGGGGTCTGATCGCTGAACTAATCCTGTCTCTAAACTCTTCGTTTGTGATGCAGTATTTAATTTATATGTGATACCTAAGATCTTTATGTAGTATCTCAATTCCAATGCTAGGATCCTCCTCTCTAGTTCTGCAGCCAGTGTCCAATATTCGCAATCTTATAAGAATATGGCCATGACCAGGGAGGGCATCAGTCTGATTTTAGTGTAGAGGGCTATGCCTTTGTCTTTCCATATTGTTTTGAATCTATACAATGTGTGTATATGTATGTATATAGTTATATTAAATACCATGCTGAAGTGTTCAGATGTTTAAATGTTAGAAGTTTAATTTTAGAAGCTTGAGTACTACTTAGTAGTAGTAATATAATAACCAATGTTTGCTCATCATAGCGACAGCGCACAAGTCACTTAGCACCAGTTGTTGATCTTAAGAGACATGTAGATCCTGACACACCCATGCAGTTTAATATGCAGACGGGGAAGGTTGGTTTCTGTTAATAAATGTTTAATTAATAACCTTGAGAAATAAAGATTTTTTAAAAACAAGATAGGTTTTTTTTTAAGTTAAAGTAATTTTTTTTTTTACTTATTCCCTAATAAAAAAAAGAATATTTTGTGTTAACTAAATTCAGGAAAAACATCAAGACTTAGTGTTCAAAACTTTTGTTTAGAGTACTTTGCCTTTTTCACACTTGTTTTTTTTTTTCATATCTGTTATGATTTTAAATTATCATTAGTATTAAGCATTTGTTGGTGTGATGTTATGCTATGAAGCTATGACTTGTTTTGAATTGACAGCTGGAGAGAGTTAATCCTCCCCCCATACAGCCCCAGGCCTCAATTGCTGTAGCACCTATCACACCTTCTGCCATCTCACCTTTCATTCCCATGGAGCCAACTCCGTCCATAACAGGTGTGGCTGATGAGTATGATCCTTTGCGGCCTAATGAATATGATGAGGTGGTTAAAAAAATGAAGGACGAAAAGGACAAAGATAAAGAACGAGAGAAAGACAGAAGAAGAGAAGATAGGCGAGACAGGCAAGACAGGCAAGAGAGGGACAGATCGGAAAGAGATCGACAAGACAGAGAGAGTAGGAGAGAAGAGCGAGAAAGGTTAAAACATTTTTTTTTATGAACTCATTAGGTCCCAGTTCTTAATGTTAGTGTGACAATTTAAATTAAATATTAAATTTTTGTTTCTCAGTCGTCGAAGGCAGGAACGACACAGTAATAATAAAAGTAATAATAATAATTTAAACTAAATTTGTTTTTTTCAGTCGCCGAAGGCAGGAACGACGCAATAATAATAATAATAATAGTAGTAATAATAATAATGAAGAGGAAGAAGAGAGTGAATTTGAGAGAATGAGAAAAAGGAGAGCAGCAGAAGATGAGGAAGAAGAAATTGACAGAACTAAAAGTGAGCTACTAACTAGTAGTGTAAAAACACTTCTTACATTGCTCATGATCTCGTAGTCAGTAATTTTTTGTTAAGAACATCGTACTCAGTTTTTTATTTTATGTATAGAAGATTTATTTGAGGTTGTTAATCTTTATTTCTTATTTCTTAACAGGAGCTGGTGCAGCTATTGCTCCCCCCACAGCTCTACTGGAAGAACCTCCTGTCAATCCAGACGGTCGGTAACTCTTCTTGCAACTAAAATTAATTTTGTTTTCCCAAAATTTAAATTATGCCTGTATAGCTTAAGAAGAGTTAGTTTCCTGCTAACAAATTTTTTTTTCTTTCCTGTTTTAAAGTAGTCTCAAATTCTTTGGGGAGCATAAATTAATTTCTTTACTTCTATTTCTTAAATTTCACTTTTCAGCTGGACCTGAACGACCTAAATCACCGACCATGGGTATGGCTATGATGTAAGTCAGTTGTTTTTTTCTTTTGTCAGCTAACCAAATAAATCTAGAAAAATTATTTCCAGGTAAACTCAAAACTCTTCATCTTATTTTAAAATGATTTTTTTGTTTGTTTGCAGGGGATCTGTCGCTTCCAAAATTATGGCTAAGTATGGTTATAAAGAAGGTCAAGGTCTTGGCAAGTCTGAGCAGGGGATGAGTACAGCCTTGTATGTTGAGAAGACTAGCAAAAGAGGAGGGAAAATTATACACGAAAAGGACATTCCTAAAGGTAGTTAACAACATGTTGCTGCATTAAGTAACAGGTAGCGTTGAAATGTATGAAAGGCATTCAAAATAAGGCTACTAAAATAATGATTCATCTACGCCTATCCCTTAGTCTGATGGACCGTTGGGGCACCATGCAAGATTGACTGTCTTTTGCCATTCTTCTCTGTCTCTTGTCTTGGATAGAACCTCTTTCAATGTCAGGCCCAGCCATTCTTTTATGTTGTTTTCTCATCGCTTTCTCTGTCATGTTCCTTTGCGAGCCCCAAAGACCTTGTAATATGGCCTTAGTTTTAGTTGGTCTTTTTTACAATTGTTAGCATGTTATTCTGGGGGTCCAATCTCAGTAGTAACCCTGTCTCTAATCTCTTTGTTTGTAATGCAGTCTATTTATGTTCTTTAAAGAACAATAATGATTAAATATGGATAAATCTGAGTTTGTAATTTGTTAAAATCCTCATCTATAAATAGTGCTTTTAAAGGAAGTTGGATGCTATTAAGTTTGTCGGGTGCATAGGTTTTAAGATAATTTTTGTTGGAAGAAAAACAATCTGGGTACTTCTTCAAGTATATACTCATAATTGAGTCTGGCAATTTCTAAATTGTTACCCTGATGTGAATCATTTTCTGCTTAGTTACCTTAATTAGCGCTAAAAAATGACAATGTCCCAAGCTTACATAAAAAACAAAATGTAATTGATTTGTAGTATTAATAGCTCTATCTATAATGTAAAATAATAATAATAATAAAGCTTGTCTTCGAGTCCGAAGATTAATGAGGAATGCAGTATTTCCCGTGGCTAAGCAAAAGCATTTGTGAGTCAAAGAAATATTAATGTTGAAATTCTTTTTTCTATATGAGAACTCATTGAGCCAACTTTAAACAAAAAAATCTTTAGAAAAAAATATTGAGCTCTCAAAAGAAATGCTTGCTGAAGGGAGGAGAGGACTAAGAAATTATTAAATCATTTTTTAAGCACTAAGCCTTTATTGAAGTCATTTTGTTTTGTTAGTTTACGATTGAAGTGAAATTTGTTTTTCAATCTTTCAGAACAACCAGCTTCAAATACAAACTTGATGAAAAATCCTTCAAAAGTGATTTTATTGCAGGTAAAGAATTTCACCATTTAGACTTTTAGTTACTTTGTTTGACTCAGTAATTTAATTTTTGAATGTAAATATTGTTCATGAGACCACTCCCCTGCAGGCCAAGCATTCTAATCACCCTAAAGACGGTCATTTATAAACTGTCTCAAAGGTGTATAGATGTTTCCTTTTTTTTTTCATGTTTGGTCACACTAAATGAAAAGATCTGAGATTAAACTTACTTAATTTGTTGTTTTTGTTGGACATTGTTACAATGTAACAGAAACATGTTGACTATGTTGAATTTTTGTTCTCTTTTTCAATTAGAACATGGTTGGTCCAGGTGAGGTGGATGAAGACTTGGAACCAGAAACTGCTGAAGAATGCAGCAAGTATGGCAAAGTGAATAAATGTGTTATATATGAGGTGAGTCATTTCACTCTGTCATTTAAGGAGGTGTGGTGGCTGAGCGGTAAAGGGTTTGGCTTCCGAACCCGGGTTCCTGGGTTTGAATCCTGGTGAACCCTTTGTAAACCGTAGGCCACAGAAACAGATGACCTTTAGATCATTTGCCCTATAGACCACAAGGTCTGAAAGGGGAACTTTAATCTCCATCATTTCCCTTTTGTATGTCATTTTCGAAGGGCTTTTTTTTTGAGTTCCTAGCAGAAATATGCTAATGAACTCCTGAGACATAACTAAAATTGTTTGGTTTATGCTTTATTAACAGAAATAGTTTATTTTTGTCTTATCAATCCTAACAAATGAATTGGGCTACTGTGCTTGACCTGTATATGATGTAAAAAGGAGTTTCTTACAAATTTGAGTTGCTAGATGGTATATGACTTGTAAAAGGTCAAAGAAAAAAAATTAACATTATGACAATGAAAGATTAAAAAAAAACAAAAAAAAACACATTTTATATTTTCAGACAATGCACTAAAAAAAGCGAAAACTTTTTTTTTTAAATGACCCATTTTAACAGATTGTCTTTAGTAAGGAATTAACAAATGCAATAATCTCACTTGAATGGTAGCACTACATTTGTCTAACTTTATTCAAAAGTAACTGTTTAATCAAAGTTTTTTGTATCTTTATAAAGTTTTCCCCCTTTTTTTTTTTCTTATGTTTTGTTAAGGTTCCTGATGCTTCTGATGAAGAATGTGTTCGAATATTTGTTGAATTTGAAAGAATGGAGTCTGCAATCAAAGGTAAAGAAATGGGTCTGGTGGCAGTGTTAAAAAGGCTAAGGTTCTTAGGCCTGGGAAATTTGTTTTTTGAAATTTTAGGAAGTCTATTTTGTATAGTAAAGATGGTTGGTTATTGTGCTGGCCATAGAAATGTTAATTTTTGTCTTCCTCACAAGATTGCTAGGTTTCAGTGAGAACTTTTCTTTGTTTTAGTGTAGCACTTATAATCTTTCAATCTTAACATTCACAGCACTGGTTGATCTGAATGGAAGATTTTTTGGAGGACGAGTTGTCAAAGCTTGTTTCTATAACTTGGATAAGTTTCGTAGGATGGACTACGACGGTTTTGTTGATTAAAATTTCGATCATTGATTGATTATTATTGCTACTCTATTTTGTAAATAGTGATTAAATGTCCTTATTATTTCCATATTTAAAGTCCTTTGAGTTTTTGTTGTCCCGCTAAACATTTATTTATAAAGAAAGAAAAAACAAAAATATTGAGTGTCAAAAATGTTTATTTTCAAAAATCAGATCAACTGGATAAATGAACTGGCAAAAATTGGTTTATCTACATATGATTGATTATACACAACTAACCAGATGGGAATAAATACAAAACTTTCTTTTTCAATTTATGAACCAAACAAAAAAAAAAGTATACAAGCTAAGAGGTTTATATACAAAACAAGACAAAAGTTATGGTGGTCACACAAACTTGTACAGAACTTAGCAAGGAAAAGATAAAACTCCCTATGTAGAGACCAGTTGTTTGGGAAAATATTATCATTCCACAACTCTGCTGTGGACAGCAACAAAATGTGACGAAAAGGTTATCTGCCCTTATCTTTCCTTAAGATCTGATTGTCGAAAGATGCCTCTTCCGAAAGAAACTACTTGTCAATTGCCAACTCTTTACAAGTCTGAATGAAGCATTCTCAAAATCAAAAGGTCAAAAAAATGAACTTAAGGAAAGAGCCAGAAGTTAAGTAGCAATGCCATTAGAAACAGTTCCCAGAAGGAAAACAAAAAATTACTACAAATAAAATTTTGATTTTCAAAAGAACTTGATTTTATCCCTAATACATGACTTAACAAAATTTTACTTTAAAATAAATAATTGTTTTATAATGTTAAACTAAAAACTTTTTTTTTTTAGATCTTCAACAGAGGTTAATACAAATATGAATTTTACAAATTATAACCTTCATATTTATTTGAAGTCCCACATCCAATTATAAATACCAGCATTGTAAACAAACTTTGGTTTAACTATTTTGATGCAATTGATTAGTTGTAATGTTCAATAAATGATATATTTACATGTAAAAATAACCTGTCTATTTGAAATAGTTCTTAGGAAATCAGAAGAAATGTAAAAAAAGTTGCTGGTAGTTACAATTTAAATAAGAATCATAGAATAAAGCATAAATGTGTTAAATTTTATACCTAAAATTTAAAAAAAAAAGGTATTTGAATTCTTTCAAAGCAGCTTTTATTATAGCAGAAGTCAAGGTAAACAAACAAAAAAATTTATTTGTGGCCATTAACTACCAGAACTTCCAATGAACACTGTAAGCTATTAGCAAGAATCACTCTCTTGGAAATCTCAGCAACAGACACATACAGAACTGCCCAGACTCGTACATGTATAATAGAGAATGTTTACAAACTATGTACAATCATATATAAATAAGTATCAATTAGCAACTATATAAACTCACCAACAAAAAAAACTATCACTTGAGTGAAACACAAGCAGACTTCATGTGTAGTAAGTAGGCACGTCTAGAGTCTGCTGCCATCATAGGATAGAGTGTGAATCTTCTTGTGTATTTAATTATTGTCTACAGTATATGATGTATGCCTTCTTATATAGAGTACAATAACTTTTTTTTTTTTTTTTTGGCTTGTCATTGGTCCCTGTACCAAAAGTTTCAACTGAATGTTTTATGATACAATACTTCCTACCTAGTATGACGTGTTGAAGTGAACCTGGTATGTACGAGAGAGAGAGGGAAGGGGAGGGAAATAGAAATGGAATATATTTACATAGCTGATAGTTCAAATGGTGTTTGGTCTAATGAGCAGCCTGTACATCAATACAAAAATCTAAGGATCCATCAAAACATTCTATTGCTTTCAACACAAGATCTTTCTCAAAAAGATGATCTCTTAGTTTAATTAGGAGAATATTGAAGCAGAATAAATTATAGTGGCATGTGGTGCACTGATAGAGCTTTGGGAGGCTGAACTAAAGATTATAAGTCTTCTTGGATGAATTGTACTGAGTAATTGAAAATATTCCTAAATTTTGAAAATCTGACCTGGCATTTCTTGCAGTAAGTAAAGATGTTTAGGTCTGTAAGCCAGACGAAGACTTTGGTTAAAGATATTCTGTTATTAATGCCATCCTTTCTATATGCCAATAATTCTTTACGCATGAAAAAAATGACTAAGACAATTTCTCCATTTAATGATGTGAATCTTCCAATCCAGGGGGACTTTTTAATTTGATGATGAACCTGGCAACTTTAGATCATTGTTTCAGCCCTTAGCTTCACTTCACATTGGTTTGAACTTTAGATCAGCAGCCACCACTTTACCAGCCACCACATTCTACCCTATGGGTGTGAACATCTCTACGTTTTCAATTTTTGAACAGAAAAATTGATTCTAAAATACTTACCACAAAAAATTTAAATAATTAAACTTAAAAAAAAAAAATGTGCTAAAATTGTTATTGATTCAAACATAAGTGCTGCAGTAAATAAAAAACCCATTAGTTGATTTATTCACACTGACCAATCATTAGCACAGTACTTGTTCAGCCCATTACTGTATCACACTCACTGAGGTACAACACATTAGAACATACAAAGCTCCATCATGTAATGTCCTTCATTTATTTATGACAATATATATATATATTCATATATATTAAACTAAATCAGCCCGGCAGACAGGGATGGATTAACCTTATTAATCTTGACCTAAGACTACACGGAATCAACACCCTTTGCATGAATTTAAAAGTCAGTTAAAATTGTAGGTCAGGTTTAAAAACAGTAACTCCTGTCAAACGTGAATATAGTGAACTCTTTTAAATAAATTGAGTATCTCCTTAAAGTGGCAGATATTGATATCTTTATTGTGCAGCATTATATAAGAATGTCCCTCCAAACCTGCCAAGTAATTATGTAATTATATACATATCCAGTCATATCAATATACAAAGAGCAATGAGACCATCAGCTGATCACAAATGTTTGTCTGTTCAAGAAAATAAAAAAGTGGAACTGAAGTAGTGAAAGAAACAAAATATACATAACAAGTTGTTTGAATGTCATATTTAAAACAAACTGATCAAGATCAACACTTCAATTTTACCATTACCAATATCTGCTTTCCCTTTTTGTTGTTTGATCAAATAGATTTAAAAAAAAAGGGACTTAACAGTGGAAGCATTTTTAAATATTTAAAAAAGAGAGAAATGAAAATGCATAGGCATGTCCATGTTGAGGTAGGTAGAGCTACTCAAACATTCAGAGAAAGTCATTTGTCTCAATACTAACTGGTTTCAACTTATATCAAATTTCAATAACCACAAAGTTTCATGGTCCACTTCTTAATACATTTTTTTAAAATCTTTGAACTATAGTGGACAATATTACTTTTTTTTTTTAACGAAGCTTGGTTTAAGATCCTAAGATAAGATGAAGCACATCACTTGGCACACACATCAAAGCATTCAAACCAAGATCAGTAACCTGTACCAAAGAAATTAATCATACATCTAATCTCTACCTTTCACAACATAATCACACAACTTTTTTTCTCGTAATTGAAAAGAAACAAAATTTTTGCTGCGTTTCTCAAGTTCACCCATTCAACAGTGTCAAAACTGTACAAAATGAAACTAAAAAAAAAAAATAAAACATAAAATTTCTGAACTGTACACCTAAAAACTAGTTGAGGAACTGCTATGATAATGAAGACGTGACTGCTTCTAATGTTGGGTAGATGGCCATGAGCAGAGCAAACAGAAGCATTAGTAGTGGAATACTAGACACCAAGGAGACCTGTAAAGAATGAAAAACAAGAGAAACAAGAATTACGAAATGTGAACATTGAGTTGACATTCTACATTTACTTTAGTGTCAAAGCAATAGAGAAACCAACTTGCAACCACAGAAAATAAACATTCACATTTTTGTAATCAAATATGGACTACAAATAAAGAGTGTAAATCTTTGAAGAGCTTTCTAAATGTTTGCTAGAGACTAACCATGCGCGACTTGTTCTGCAGTGCCTGGAAGTCCGAAGTCATATCAGTGATTTGTTTCTGCAAGAGATTTATTGCCTGAGACTTATCTTCACATGTGGTCCTGAGTTGGAGAACTTCTTGTTTGGCTTCTTCTAGCTAGTAAAGGAAAGTAATGGTAATGGCCATCAGGAACAATACTAATCACAAGAACAGAGCATTCACTTGTTACATTGGTTATTGAATGAACATTTTTTTTTCTTATCAAAATATTACATTAAAGATTGCTTCTATCAAAAATAACTTTAATTCAACAAAATGACAGCTAAAAATATTTTTTGAAAGAACTAATAAACACAAAATAAACACTTAAATTGCACTAAATGAATAATATACCTGGGCTGCTTATCTAGTACAACCTTTTTTTAAAAATCCTTTTGAAAATAAAATTCTTCTATTCAATACAAGAATTTAAAATGATACAGAGAAGAAAAAAAAAATTGATCTTTAAAAAATAAAGAACAAAATAAATATTTAACATGAAAAACCAAATAAAAAAATTTGAGAAAAGTTTCAATAAACAGGCATGGGTTCATTTTTTTCATGCCTAAAGACACTTATCAATGATTTAACAAGAAATTAGAAATAGTGAAGATTTAATTGAAAAAAAGAAAAGTAACCAACAAAATCAAAAGTCAACTAAAATACTGAAAACGACAAAAATAGCAGCATCAATTTTGTAGCTACCTGAAGATGAAGAGAACTAAAGGAAATGGTAGGGGTACTAGATCTAGTAGCTTTTAAGGGTGGGGTTCTGTCAGCTGACCCTTGACTTGACAGAGCAGCAGAACTGTCCAAAACTTGACTGCACTCTGAGAAGGAAGAAGAGCTAACTGTTTCTTTAGATGATAGCTGTCTGGAGAAGAGAGGAGGGGACACAGAGGATGGTGGAGAGAGAGCTATCCCAGAATCCTTCTCACAGGAGCTTTGTGAGGCAGAGACTTTGCATACCTCCTGCCGTATATTGTGGGCATCCTTCTGTGCATCAGTTAGATTACCCTTCCAGGAGACCTCACTAGTCTCAAGTTTCACTTTCAGGGACTCTAAATGTTTATAGGATTCCTGGAGCTTGTTGTATTCTGATGATAAATGGAGATTTTCTTTGCGAGACCTAAAAACAATATTTTTTTAGCATTAATTCATAATTATTATTCACAAAACAGAATACTAACTATATACTAATATAAATATAAATACTAACTCTAGATCTTACTTCCAGACTGATTTCTTCAGCGCTAAATTTATTGGCATGTAAATCAGAACTGAAAAGAACAAACTACTCTAGCCACATAAAAGTTTAATTTAATGCTCACATTTTCATTTCTGCCTCTATTGCCTGAATCCTTTTCCTTAAGTTTGAGCACTCCTCTTTTAATGCTTGATATTCTGAGGAAGATAGGAATTGAGTTCATCAATGGATGGTGACAACTTTTGGAAGATTAAAGGAAGGTCAAAAGATAGGTGCAGAACTAGACATAGGTTGAAAATATGGACAAATAGACATGTGCTAAGAAATGTCTACAAACTAAGGAGGAGATAATTGACATGCATGGTATGAAGACATGTTTTCTATTTTCTAAAGACTGCCACATTAATATCATCTTTGGAGAGGAATTCAGTTGGGACAGGTCTTAACCTTTTTTTTAAAAATAATATTTCAACACAGTTTAAATATAGTGCATGTGAAAGATATCTTGAGACCAATAATTGAGTTGCTTAATCAGTTCTATCAAGAAAAAATCCACTAACTATAACCTGATGTGGCACATAGTCTGACAAATTTAGAAATGTCAAGAATCCTAAATGCACAAACTACATGACAGCTAACTGAACCAGTCATCAAATCTGAGTGTTGGTGATACATTTGAGGGGTGGCAAAGCAAAGGTCTCATTAAAAGCCTATACATCCTACTGCTGATAACACATTTGTGTATTTCCTGTTTTTTCAACCTATATATTCTATTTTTGAAATTACCAGCAATAAAAAAAAATTAATTTGTGTGACTTCAAACTATTATTATATATTATTTTCAGCAATATTCTTTTTTTTTTGACAAAAGTCTGTGATGAAGGGTATGGTTATCAGCAGATTATTTTAAAAGCAATATAAAAAAAAATAAAACAAAATGTGCTTATCATGACTTTCATTCAGTTTGACTGAACACAGACATGATCAATTATTTTGTGCACATCTTCACTTGAAACTGTATCTCATTGTTAAGGATTTTTTTTCAAAGATGTTTTAGTAACAAAATATTTATAATGTGCATACAAACTCAAATGTTTTAGGCACTACATATATATTTATATTTTTACTTAGTTTAAATTCTGATTATTGGCTGAGACATTAGAACAGACACATTTTGGTTCCAACAATTCTTGTGCTGTGTACTAACAGACTTAAATGTGGATGAAAAGCTCAACTTGCAGAGTCTGAGATAAATATTTTCTGTAACAGATTTAAGTTCTTGGAAAATTTCAAACTGCTAAGACAAACTATGATCATACATTCAAATATAGAAATGTATCATTGGCCAAAACTCTACCAAGATAAGGAGAAAGCAATTAGGATGTATACTTTAAGGCAACTTTTGTGGAAAAAAAAAACACGGCAATCCTGGAACAAGTCATTCCCAGAAAGTAGTATTTTTACCTTTACTTTTAGCTGTGAGCCCACCGTGACGGGACGAGTCTCTGCGATTTTTTTCAGAATCCAGCTCCTCTTGTAAATGCTTCAACTTGTCTGCATGAAAGGAACACAGTTTGAAAAGCTTCACTGGACCAACATTCTTTGGCCAAATTAAGCAGGGAGAGAAGACATAAACCAAAGCAGCAAAATACTTCTGATCATGCCATACCAGGGTTACAAGTTGAGAAAAACAAAAAAAAAAAAACAGCCACAGGAAGAGGCAACAAGACTGTGGGTATATTTAGGGGAAAAAAAAAGTAAACAAAAACCATGCCGAGAAAAAAAAAGAGAAAAACTTTTGACATGCACATCAAATGAAAATAAAACAGAAGCACTACATGAACAATAATGGTTATGAAAGAAAATATTAGAAACCAAACAGGCCATATTTTTTGGAAAAATAAAAGAGATCACCAGCATAAAGAATTAAAAAAAAGGTTATGACAAAAAAAAACGCACACACAATAACAATGATGAAGCCTTACAATTTATTTGTGACTGCACATCTTAAGGATTATTTAAAATTTGTTGTTTCACAATGACTAGTGACATCTATGTTTTTTCCTACATCTCTGAGTTATTTAGTTTATCCCAACAACCCGCTAATGTATTTGTAAAATAAATTGTACTTAATATCGCTAAAATAAACCAAGACACTCAGAAGCAATGTTTCCAATAAGCAATTTAAACTGACAGCATAGAAAGATACAATAAATTAGATTCATGAAAGTTAAAAAATGACAACATTGATTAGAAACAAAAAAAAAATATTAATAAAAAAATGTTTTAAACATTATTTGGAATAATGAGTTATTTTTCTGTCTGCTATTATGCGATGTCAGAATGCACTGAGTGTAGTTAAATATTCAGCACAAGACAAAGTTTAAATTATCATTATTATGTCTTCTTATGAAGAGCTATCCTCTGTGCAGCACTAGCATGTCTTTTATCAACTTTGATTCCATCCTGTCTCTCTAACTTTGTATCTGCACTTTCCTTTCTTATAGAAGACATTCTATGAACTATTAATAACAATTAGATCTAGTTGGAAGTAAAACTAGCTGCCTCAAGATGAAATTTAGACTAGGGACAAACTAGGCTAGCTTTTATGAGATCTATTAAGTTTCCTAACAGTGGGCTGAGCTTATAAGGTAACATAACCCTTTAGCTTTAGTGTATAATCTTTAAAAAAAAATTTAAGACTGACCTATGTAAAAGAACATACAAGAATATATCACATCTCAGTACCCCCCTCCCCCTCTTTATCCTTAGAAAAGATTTCCTTCTTCACTAGACAATACTTCCAATTGGACCAAGGACCTATGTCTATTTAAACAACACTTTTATACACAGCTTCCAAGATTCAATAGATACAATTTGGAAATAAATTTTGTTTATGGAAAGAAAAAAAACTTTTTGGGGGGTAAAACTTATTAATATCTTTAACGGAGAAATACTGTCCACAACACAATTTTCTTTAGTTTAAATATATCGTGTCAAAGTCTAGAGAGAAGATAACTGATTAGAACCAAAGCTGACTATTTAGAGCAGTGAAATAAAGCTATCAATATCATGACATGCTTGAAAAAAAAAATCGTTAGTCCACATAAAAATATTTTTTATTCTCTACTCTAAAAGACCTAAATTGCACATCCAGCGAAACCATGTGGAAATTGTAAACTTAAAGCATTGCATGAAATTTGAACAAATATATTTTTTTGTACTAAAATAATTTAAATGTATCAGTCAACATTAATTGAACTTAATTAGATGAATTATATTTCAATATTATTATTATTAGATATATATTATCAACTCTGTATTTTTTATTCATAATTTTGTAATTATCAGCATCAGGGGCTCTTAATCTTGAGGGTATGACTATGCATCTCTGTTAACATTACTATTTATATTATGTGTGAAGAATGAAAAGTTGGAGTGCTAGAAATCTTGCAGATGAAGAACCGCTGACTTAAACACTAAAAGAAATATGATATAAAAGAGTATCTACCAAGAGTGACTTACCTTTAAGGTGTTCTGTTTCATTGTGGTTTTGTTTAGCATTTTGTTGAGAAGTTGCCAAAAGCACTATAAAACAAAAAGAAAAGAATTGGTTAAACATGAATTATTTTTTTGCTTTTATATAGCGCAATTTCATAGTGCGATATGATCCATTCTCTTTTGTTGCCCAGTGGAGGGAGGGGGTATCTAGGAGAAAGCTTTTCGTGCTTCCATAGGTGCTCAGTAAAGACAACTCTGGGTTCAGTCTTGAACAAGGCTCCCTTGATACGTAGCCAAAGGGGTTTAACTCTTTCTCTCCGTTATTATTTTCCCACGTTTCGAAGGAATTCTTCATTTTGCCCATTACTATTTCCTTACCCTGTTAAAATAAAGCTTCAATAGCTTTGTCATTTGTTATTAGAAAATGTTTTATTTTGGTATAGAATTAACGAGGAATGCATGCTCTTTTTATATAAGACTAAGTCAAGTTCATAAAATTAAACATTAATTTAATTAAATGAGGTTAAATCAACGTTGGTATCATCAATTAGGAGAGAAAGAGTTAAGCCACTTAGCCACACATTTATCTTTAAAAATGAGAGCTATTAAAACCTAATGCTATTTTGCATACAAATATTAAAGTAAAAAACACAGTTCCACTTTCAAATCTAAGGGACAGATGAGGTAAATGTCATCTGATTCTGTGGCCCATGGTTACAGAGAGTGTCATGTGGCCAGCACCAGGATCAATCGACTTTACTTTTCCCCAACTAATTAGAGCTGGGTGGACTCGCAATAAAAATCCCAAAATTGAAAATTCCAGTATTCACCAGGATTCTAACCCAGGATCCCCAGGTTCGGAAGCCAAACACTTTACTCAGCTACCACACCTCCCTACATACAAATCTTAACGGCTGGGAATATCAAGTATTTAAAAGAAGATTGAAAACTTACTTTTAGCATCCTCAAGTTCTTTCTCTAGAGATTTATTTTTTGTTCTTTCCACATCCAGTTGTTCTAGAGTAGGAGACAAAATACGTCATTTCATATGGAAATACATTTTTTTTAATGCGGTATTGAAATGAATTTCTTGAATTGTTTAAAAAATTTAAAAACATTATAAATAAATATAATAAAAGAGATTTTTATTTTATTGTTTGTTTGTTTAAAAGCCTATTTGAGTTTTTTCTTTCAGACAAATAGAAATCTAAAATATAATTTTAAACTTCAAAATTAGTTTATCTAAACCAGCATAATGTTAATAATTGGAAAAGCATTAGAACCAAATGTCGAACCTGCAAGTATATGGAACAGTAGCTCTCAGACATGTACAATATGCAAGAAATTTTCTAAAAATGTCTTGAAAATAATTTTTTAAAAGTATTTTTTCACCCCATTTTTCTAAGATTTATTAGCAAATCAAAGTACAGCTTTGAAACACAAACTAAAAGTGTAGCTAATGAGAACTACTGTTTGAATGGTTTAGTTTGTCATGCAGAAAAATGAAATTCAAGAATAAAGTAAAAATAAAGAACTATCTATGTTTTTCAACCTTTATACTTTAAGCACATGTAAAACAAAGAGTCTGTGTGACTGGTGCTTATTATCTATCAGATAGAATGATGCAAGTATTATATTCCTTCAGGTTAGATAACTTTAAATCTTTTAAATAACTGAACTTTTTTTTTTATTCTAGTCTGTTTCATCAGTATTTGAAATCAATTGATATTTATTTCAAAACAATACTTAACCTACGAGTGCACATTGAAAGTAATTGCACACATTTTCCATCTTGCCAAAATAAAAAAATAAAAAATTTAATACAGTTTTTAGTACAAAACTGTACATCTATCATGCAAATAGAAAATCAGATTTCCTTATTGACTCTACATCATCACCATCCTCATGGGTTTCTAAGTATGGAGAACAACTTCAATATCAAATGTAAAACAACTAAATACTCTCTGTGTTCTATAACTCATCTACACCTAACACAATAACACAAAGATTAATAAGCAAAAGAGAATGGTGTTAATTGTGGTCAACTCTTGGGTAAGGAGGGAATCACCACTATAAAGAAAACGTTTACAAATAAAGCAAAGTTCTACTACTGTCTGACTGAATAAAAAAAATCTGGCACCTTTCACCAATTGAAAAAAAAAAAATGTACGAACTGGCAAAAAGAAAAAAAAAAAAACAACAATTGTAAACTTTTAAGGATCTAATTAAAATAAGTAGCGGAAAAATGTTTTTAAGAACTGTGTTATTTTTTTTTAATTGCCAGTTTGTACAATCTTTTTAGGCAGATATTTTCCATAAAAAGCTGGAGAGAAAGCCAAGATTTTGTTTAAAAAGCATGTCTGGATGACTACTGACTATTGTGAGCACTTAGCACTCACGGTGGAGACGAACAACTGACTCCTGATTGGCTCTGGCATTTTCTTGCTCTTCTATTATCCGATCTGATAGACAGAATATACCGACAAAAAAAAAAAATGTAGAGATTATGGTGCCAGGTAAAACACAATATATCCAACCTGTCTGACAGCTTGACAGTGAAATATTGGTTGATTACATGGTCAGTAAACAAAAAAAACAACATGCAAATTAAAAGCAACTGAAAATGTGGATTAAAGAATATATTACAAAACTGAAAAAGGAAAAAAAAGAGTCATTATAGAGTATTGACACATGAACAGGTCCTGGGTTCCACAGACAGGCTGTTACATAATTAAACAGGTTTGTGGGAGAAGCAGAAGGAATGATCTAGACTTGCTATGCTCTGGCCATTCATGAGGCTCTGATATGGCAGTAAACAAAGATGAATTTTTTTAGTGGAATTTTGGTTTCACAAACTTAGCAAGTCTAGAACTAATAAAATACAAATTCATTCTGAAAAAAATAAAAATATACCAAACAGAACTAAATTATATGTGAATTCAGAATAGGGCATCAGTGATACATAACACACATATAGAATACTAATTATTAGACATATGAATCTAATATAATGCTAAAGGAAGACAAAATCAAACAAACCTCGCAAATCTAATATCTGTTGTTTAACATCCTGTGTGAAGGACTCAGCTTTCTTGACTTGATCTAGAAATAAGAAAACAATTGCTTGGAAAAAAGCATCAACATAATTGGTCTTTTTCATGACCTGTTAATAATGATTTCCTATATAATCTGGTTCCATGGTTTATATATAAATATATATTGATTTAGAATAGACAGAACAAAGAAGAACTATTTTTTCACATGTTAATGTCATCAAGAACTCTTGCTCCAACCATAGATTCAAGATTGTCATAGATTGAATTTATATCTACATTTGATCAAAATAGTACAGCTAAACTAAACAAACAAAAGCTTTTGCCAATGGCAGACAAAAAAATTAATAAGACATTTTAAAAATGTATTTAGCTAGTGCATTGTCTTCTAAAGATTTATCTGAACCTGTGCGTCATCTGCAAGCTTATTTTATGGACAAACAAAGTAACAAAGGAACCACTAGGCAGTTAGCCATTCTGCACAGCTATGAGTATGAAATTCAGACCTGCCTACCTAAAAAAAAAGTCCAAATGTGTAACACTGATGGTCAAAATGTGTATTTTGGCACCAGAATGTGTAACACTTGCACGATCGACTATTTTGTCAAATATATATATATATATAATTTAAAAGCGAAACAACATTATACTTAGTTCTAGATATAGTATTTTAGAGAAGCCAATTTCCTTTTTAATTAATACAGACCATCAAATCTGTACCACAACTGTCACTAGTAAATTTAGAATCTAGATCTATATAATCTATTAATCTAGTAGTTGCAGAGATCTAGAGACTCTATCTAAAATCTAAATCTACCTAACTAATACATTAATTTATATTCATTTCTAATACTATAGACAGTATATAGATCTAGTAATAGTAATAGACTAGAGATCTGGTCTAGACTCTAGAAACCAGCAAAGACAAGTAGAACAAATCTAGATGTATAAAGATCTTAATCTTAGCCTAAATTCTATAATCTAAATCTCTAGTGGTTTTACTCTACATTTACTTTTTAATTATTTAGATCTAAATCTACAACTAGAGTGTCTAGATTTAGAAACTTTAGAACAGATTAGATGTCATGATTAGATCCAAAATCTAGATCTAGATCTAAGACCTATGTCTATGAGATGATATCTAGATTTAGATCTAGATCTGGACTCAAAAGAGTGTTATAGATCCCATGGATCCCCTACAAACGTAGGCCTACTCCAAATTTTCGTAGGCCTACCTTCAACCTTGATCTAGAATAGATCATACTAAATTAGATCTATCTAGAGTGTTGAGAATCGTAACATAATGACTAATGTTTAGCTAGACTCTATATGGTTGTAGTCTAGGCTAGAGTTACAGCCTAGATCTATTCCTGTATAATAAGTTAAATAAGTAATCTAGATCTAGATATCTAGATCTACAGTGTATTTGAAGAGTTAAAATCGATAGCGCTTCGATATTTTTTATATTAAAATGAATACGGAAATCAGGGATTCCTTTTTTGCATTCAACTTTTTTTAAGCTCCAAAACAATTAATTTCTACAAATGAACTTAGGATCACGTTGGTGTAGCAGCAAAATGACAGTACCAACCCACCACTCCACCACTCTCGTGTTCTTCATTTCAAGACTAAATCTAATTGCTACCAAGAACCACTCAACCAATCAATGTGTATATCTGGGCACAATGTTTTCACCCCACCCCCCTACACACACACACGGCTTAGCGTGACCTCCGTGACCGCTCATAAGCTAGTCTAGAGAGGAAAAAAAGGATACAAAATGCCTAACGTGACGGGTTAAATTCATTTTGCGTACTGGCGGTCACTTTTGGGAGATTTTGCATAAAGAATATGCATTTTGCGTAACAGTAGGCAGGTCTGGAAATTCATGGACAGCAAAATATTAACACCAACTCGAACTCATGTCCATAGCTCCTTCTTTGTGGTCAAGATGAACACAATTTCATTTCCCATGAACTCGAAGTTGTCTATAGAGTACCATCTTCACCCTGAAAAGCTGCCAAAACACAAGGCTAGGTTTGGTCAGTTGCCATAAAAAAAAAAGTCAGTTGGGAAGCCATATGTTCGTTGGGACCTATTTGTGTGGCATGGATACTGCTCATCATCCTAGCCACAGTAACTCAT
This sequence comes from Biomphalaria glabrata, assembly GCF_947242115.1. Classification (NCBI taxonomy): domain Eukaryota; kingdom Metazoa; phylum Mollusca; class Gastropoda; family Planorbidae; genus Biomphalaria; species Biomphalaria glabrata. Next base: position 50,604,912 of record NC_074714.1, read on the forward strand.
ATCAATGAACTGGTATATATGTGTGTGTGTGTGTATATATAAACTTACTTATGCATTTTAAACAACACAACACAATTAGCTACTGTACCTTGTAAGTCTTTCACCATATCACTCTTGACTTTTGCAAACTCCTGTGCATCAAAGAGTTGACTTCTAAGAGAAGTAACTTCCTCAGACATTAGCCTGTGTTTACTCTCAGAATCATTCAATTCAGCTGAGAAGAAAGAAAGAAAAAGAATTCCTATACAAGAGAAAAGCATACATGCATGACTACACACTGACATGTGAAATCCACATTTTATTTACTGACTTCACAACTTTAAGAAAACCCAAAGTTCTTAGTTTTCTACAAATCATACCATTTATAAAAAACAACAACATATAAGCTAAATTTTTAAAATTTTGCTGACAGAAACGGATCTACCTACACACCTTTCCATTTATTAAGTTCAATTTCTGCTTTTTCTTGCGCTTGTCTAGCTTCTTCTAATAAAGCTGAGGACAAAGGAATCAAATTTATTTACACCAGCTTTCATCAATGACAAATAGTTGGAGCCTATTAAACACAATCAAGCGGCCGTCAACTCTCAAGCTTCCTTACTCAAGTTTTTTGTTACCGCATCAAGTTTATTTCACTGACAGTTGAGCTTTTTTTCACAATTTAAATTCCAACAAAGAAAGAGCTGTCACTAATTATCTTTCTATTTAACTGATAACAGCAAATGATGACAAGTTATCCAAATAACCAACCTTTTAGATCTTCATCATCATCAAGATTTAGAACGCCATTGTTATTCCCCTTGGAAGAAGACTTTCTATTTTCATGCACAGTCGTCGTATCTGCCTCTTGCTCAACACTGTTAACATCCTCCTTGTTGCCGTTGACAACGGTCACATTAAGGAGGTCAGGAGGGCTGCCTACGAGAGTTGTGTTGGACAGGCTGGACCGTGAGGTGGAGGGAGGAGGTGAGGAGAGGATGGACGAGTCGATATCGTTGGTGACTTCATCCAGACTGTCTGTAGAGTTGACTACCGAGTTAACAGGCGTGTGAAGAGTCAATTCCTTTTCCATCAACAGAATATGATCTGAGAAACAATCAAAAGCTTATTCGATTGGGGCCAAAACTCTTGAGGAAAATTCACACAAAAAATGTAAAAAATCATCTCAAATTTAGATGACGTCCCTCATTTAAATATTAAAGCAATTATTGGTTTAAATATTACAATCTACAGAAAGTTGCAGAAAATGAAACTTGGATTATAGATTTTCTTTTTTTAAATAAAATTTTTAAGGTTCTTTTTTTTTTTTGTTAGAAACAAGCAGCTAGTCTATTTTTGGTCATTTGGCAGGTGGGGGGGGGGGTATGGGAAGAATGCTGACAGTTGAAATTAGATTAACACTTGAAAAAAACAATGAAGTTTATAAGTGTCCTTCTGACAATAAAAGGAATGCCTTGTAGTAACACCCCCCCCCCCACACACACACACAAACAACAGCATCTAAACAAAAAGCAAATGATTACAAACATTGTATAGTACAAACATTTTTTGTTACCATAAGAGGCTTATATTATCTAAACAAGATTTTTAAAAGTATGTATATCTTGCACTGCAGCCTACATTTTTTTTTTCAGATAAAAATCTTATTTCATTAATATTGGGCTTATAATTGCTGCGTAAACTACTTTAATATGTCTTATGAGTTCGATAAAATCATAATTTCCCTCAGCATCCCACAACCTAGATGTAGCTGAATAAAAAAAACAATGAACACAAGTTTGATATCTAGAGGTTTGAGTAAAGGAATTTAGACATGCTACATTTGACTAAAAGCATGTAAACCATGCAGCACGTCAAGAGTTACCCACCTTTCATTGTTTCTATCAAGTCATTACTGCTATTGCTTTGTTTGGCCGATTCTTTCAGTTGCACTGAAATAAGAGAAACAAGTATTAGAGAAAAAAAGGGAGGTAACTGAACATCCCTAAAAAAACAATATACTTTTGCATAATTATCTTTTTAAACATTTAAAAATAAACACGTCAATAGGTTAAAAAGAACAAGAAAAACAAAGACAAAAACGTTAAAATCAACACAGAAGTTGCAATACAGTTATTATAAAACCAACCCAGAAAATGTTAAAAAAAATAAACAAACAAAAAAAAAACAACATATTTTAACATTTTTTAATTTACTGTTTTATTTACTATAAAAGCTGAAAATTTAGTAAACTACCTTTTTTTTTTTCTTTTTATAAAGAAATTATTGATTTTAATTGCTGAACAATCTTTTTTTTTAATGAGAATTTAAAAAAATAAAAAATATAAAAAACAACAAAACATGAAAGCATGCATTTCTTTTATTACATAGTTCCCATGACCTTTAGGTTAGGTGGTATACGGTGCAAATTGATGGTCTCATAGTTTGAATTCCAATGGAGAATGGAAATTTTTAACTTGGGATTTAACTTGAGCACCTTAAGCACTGAAACCTCTGAGAAATTCCTTCCCACTAATGTCATAGGATCCCATTACTGAATATGCTATAATAACTTAAATATAATAACTTAAATATAATAACTTAAAGATGTAGAAAATTCAAAAAAATTATTTATTTTTTTCATTTCTTTTGTACAGCGCATTTTCAATTAAATAGCATGCGCTATGGTCCAATCTCTCTTGGGGATATGTATGTGGGGGGACAGGAAGTACCTTGGAAAAGGTTTGTGTGCTGCTTTAAGCACTCAGCAAAACCCAGCTGAGTTAAATATCAACTCTGGCCCTCTTTATACGTTGCCAAGTGGCTTTTGTCCCTAAGCCACAGGGTCACTTATCATAACAAGTACACAAGAACTAAAAGAAACCAATCAACATGTTACACTAAAACTAATCAACAAAAGCTGTGCAGTAGTGGCTGCATTTATTTGCTCATATATCAGGAGGCCAATGATATCAGCACCAAGTGATAAAACATACAATACAGTCTTGGGAATAATGATTTATAAATAGATGTAAAGTTTGAATTCTGCAAATGCTGCCTCATTTTGGAAAGAATTTGCCCAAATAAAATTTTTAAAATAATTTTAAAATCACTTGACAAAACTGTATATATTTTGTTTAGAAATGCACACAAAATTAAGTCTTAATTATTATTTCAATCAATTCTATAAGTTCAAAATAAATAAGTCCCACGTCCAATAATTGTTTGTTATATAATCAAAATATTTTCAAAGTGTAAGCACTTTTTTCTATTTTAATTTTTCTAATTTAAGTTAAGATTATTTAGTTATATAAAATAGATTTATAACAATAGCAAAGCCCACAAGGACGTCCCAACTAGTAAACTAGCAATTTATTTTTTTTCATTTCAAAGAAAACAAAAGTAACTTTCTAAAGATGAAGAGCTCTATATAATTGCTGAAAACTTCAAAGCTAAATAGGAATCATAATAGCATTAATGAAATAGAAAGAGCCTGCATGTGACTTACATTTTAAATTATGTAGAGCATTCTCCATCATTTCATTCATGTGGTAATCCGAGAGCTTTACCTTATCTGTGTATGTGTACAAAACAATAGCGGAAAGTTTCAGTGATTCATTGGTGGTGAAAAGTTAGGCAGGAGAAAAAAAAGGACTAAAAGAAACACTAAGTTTTTAATAAGGAATCTAAGACAAACGAAAAGGATAATAATTTGTGCTTTGACAAAAAAGAACAAAAAAAAAGGAACATAAAAACACAAAATGACACTTGGCTGATAAGAAAACTCATCACGATTTGCTTTTAAATAGATTAACATGGAAGCCAACCGAACTTACAAGCACTACATAACTTGAACAACAAACAATTTCTGATTGATTTTAACAATTTGTGTTTTCACTGTAGTAGTGCTATTTGCTTTAGTGGGTATGCAAAAAGAATTTAAGGTGTTTGAATTTTTTTTTAATGACAAAAATGCAGCCGTTAATAAAAGCTCTGAAAATGTTGCTAACATTTTCCTGAAGTGCACACTACTGAAATACTTATTATTACACAAGACATTTGTTTCGGGGTTTGAACTTAGCATAAAGTTGTGGTATGATGAATTAATAGGACTTTTAAAAAAAATATACAAATGCAACCATGCAAAAACAAATACAATTATAATCAATTGTAACTCTTTGACCTTCACATTAACAATCAGTCTATTTAAAAATAAGATGAAGTCACTCTTAAATTTTTGAATATTTTAGCGCATTCTTGCTATAATTCTTTTATTTAAAACTAGAATATTTGTTTTGTTTTGACTACTTTCAAACTGTTGAGATTAAAACAAGGATGTGGAAAAATAAAGGTTCTTAATTTTAAACCAGTGTCCTTTTATTGCTTTTTTATATATTTTTTATTTATCCATCACATAAATTTCTTTATAAATTAAAAAAATTGTCAGAACTTTGAACATGTGAGCAAACATTTATTTTTACACCAACATTATGAATAATAAGACTAAAAATATATATTTTATTATATAAGTAGGGAATTTATTCTTTATCATACATAATGCTTAAAGTATTGAGTAGAAAATTTTCAAATATTTTAGCTTTGGAGTTTCTACAGGGGACCAAAACAAATGCTAATTCTTTCACAGCATGATACATGCTAACAAGAACTAAGAGTTACAAACAAAACATTTTCAAATATTTATACATAACAAAAAATAAACCATTTAATAACAATTAGTGCAAAATAATTAGGTCCAGTTTGAACATTAATATAAATTCTCAATTCACTTATTTTTGTAGCAGTAGCGCTATTTCAAGCTCCCATTAATAAAAGCATTAAAATGTAGTGTCTTAACTCCCTTTTTTTGTGTGTGCGTAGCAGCTGCTATTCCAAGCCCCCATTAAAAAAAAAAAGCATTAAAAGGTAGTGGTGCCTCACCTTCTAAGTTGGCTATTTTCATCAAATACTCTTTGGAATTGGTAAATGCAACTTCAAGTTCTTCTATTTAAAACAAGGAGGAGATTAAAAAAGAAATGTTAGGAGTCAAAGATGGGAGGATGACCTACAAAATGACAGAGAAGTCAACAAAATGAGTTACTTTACTCGACACTAATGGCCACAAATGTTTTGGATAGCTTGGATTTATTTATAACATACAGTAATGGCAGTTTGTATAAATATATACTTATATATTTTATTTATACTTTTAAAACTAACAAGCTTCAAAGTTGACTTTCTTAAGTGACAGTAAATAAGTTTTAAAAAAAACAGATTATTTAAGATTATCAAAACTTTCTTAAAAATAAACAATCTATTTCTCATTTTGCTAACTTCTCTATCTCACTCTGTGGGTCATGATCATTTTATTTTAAATCTTAAACAGAATTTTTCCAACAAATTATTAAGTACAATTTTAAACAGCTTTGATATTTATGACATCTAAACAACACACCAGAACACAAATGACGAGATATGACATACTTAAATACCAATCAAATGAAAGCAGAGCGGTACATATATAGGAAGTGAAGGCTAAACTAATGTAGGTTAGTGCTATGAACACTCACTCTGCAGGGATTCAACTTTATCATTGCTTTCTTTCAATCTGACATCAGATGTCTCCAATTTGCCTGAAAACCAGAAAATGATTTGTTATAAAAAGACTAATGCATTAATCTAAATTTTCACAAAGCCTTTTGATTCTATAAAGTTACAAAGAACAAAAAAAAAGGACTTACTTTTGTAAGTTTCAATTAATTTTTGCAGATCTTTGAGTTTCACTGTAGATAAAATAATTATAAGGATTAGTGCTTGAATGATTGGAATGATTGAAATGATTGACAATGATTTAATGATCATCATTGCAAAACCCAATGTGACATTTTTAAATAGTACTTTATGATTCTGAAATACTAAAACTAAAAAGTTAAAACTGTTTTCTTCACCTTCCAGATTCTCTGGAACATCATCTTCTTTAGGTGGTCCCAAAGGTATAATGTCAATAACCTCAGTGGTTGAGTCTAGAGAAAGCCGTGCTGTGAAACCAAAAAGGAATGATTAGCTACTACTCAACTAGAACTACTCAGCATCAGACCTGCGAACAAGAACAAACATAATTCTTACCCAGCTCCGCCATTTTCTGGTCGTCTTCATTGCTTTCTTTCATTGACTCAAGCTTGGCTGTAGAACAAAGCAATAGTTTAGCTTTGTCTTTGTTACATTGAGTTTTCATTAGGAAATGCCATTTATAGTCAAAATTCTAAAAATTAAAACCTAAACAAAGTGAACTTTACCTTTCATGGCAGAAAGCTGTTCTTTGGTGAAATCATTGTCTGCTGTTAATGATTCAATCTATGTTGAATTCAAATTAAAAAACATTAGATCAGAAGCAAAAATAAACTTAGTTCTTTGCATTTCAAGTAAAATAACTAAATGTAATAAACAAAAAAAAAACAGGAATATGCCTAGTTTTAAATACTAGCATTTGACTGTTTCTTACTTTGGCAGACAGCAATGTCTCCTGCAACACCATCTCCTCTAGTTTCTGAGAGATTTCAGCTTTTTCCACTTTTGCTTTCTCTAGTTCTGCATTGTGGTTTTGTTCAGCTTCCTAGAGTCACACAATGATTAGAAAATAAGTGACACTCATCCCAGTAATACACACATCCTCTAAGCAATATGATGTATACTGTTAACATTGGAAAATCAAAAATAAAATCAAAATAATGGACTACTAGCGTAAAAAATATTATTGGTTTAATCTAACTACTATCGGTGAATTATAATGAACATATCACATTTTACCCAATAATAAATTATATGTTCATGAGACCCATAGAAGTAAAGTGGAAATATAAATAACTTCTGTTCTGAGGCACTGTGACCAACCACATTTACTTTCTCTGATATCCCATAATTTTTGTATATAGAGAAACCAGACAAGAACATTGAAAACAAGATTTGACAAAGGGTTTTCATCCTAACAGCACCAGGGTGTAATAAAAGCCAGATAAAGACTTGCCGATAATTTTTCTTGCAACTCAGCAATTTCCTTCAACTGCTCCTGATACTTTTCAGCCAGCTGACTAAGTTCCCCTTGTGATGACTCGCACATGGACTTGAGGTGTGTGCACTCTTCTTTCATGTTGCCCAGAGACTGCTCTAAGTCTGACAGTTTGGTCACAGCTTCTAATTTTTCTTGCAATACCCGCCGCAGAGATTCCTGAACAAAGCAATTGTACAAAAATTTAATTACAAAAAAAAAGAGAACACTGATCCCTATTTCCCCCTAATTTAGTAAGATAACTAACATGCATCACTGTTTTCAGTTTCTATGGTATATTTTAGCTGTTGTACTATATCATTCAATCTAACCAGTAGGATTCTAGTAAATATTTTTATCAAGGTGTCATACTTTGGATTTGCTAGGTTTCATTATTAGAATTGATCCTTTCAGTCATTAATCAGTCATCAGTTTTAAGCTAATGGGACAATGCGCAGGCCTCTCACACCCCATTCCTTTTCCCACTGAAATATTTTCAAAAGTTGACACATTCACTAAAGACCATGAAGAGTTGATTCAGTCTCTCGCTTAATTTAACTAATACTTTTTAGTTTGTATGTACCTTAGAAGTAGTTTCATATTTGTTCTTATCTTCTTGTAAGGCTTGAAGTTCTTGTCTTAATATATCTTCACTATGGTTCTATCAGACAGAGAAGCAAGTTAAATATAATTAGAACTTGATGGTAAACATTTGTATTAATGAACTCTTAATAGACATTTCAGGATTAAATAATACACACAATTAATTTTCTTTTTTTTTTTTTTCAAGTGCAATGTTGAATTAAAATTTATAAATAAGCTTGCTTCATAAAATAACATAGCTATTGACCTTGGTGTATATATGAAGTTGGTTTTCCAGCATTTCAAGCCTTGATAACAGTTTATCTTCATCAATTAAAGCCTGCAGGAAATAGAAAATAAATAAGACAACTGATAAGCTAACAAAATAAATGTAACGAAATACTAAAAGCTTGAGGCAATGTCCTACAGGTTCATCAACATGGTGAATTAAAATGAGCAGTTTTTACCTGCCAGCCACTCTCAGAAGCTTCCTGAGTGTTGATCACCAACTGCCGCAATGCCAGGAGTTTCTGCTCCAACATCTTCTCTCGATGCAGAGCTTCCTATCAGACAGTAGTAAACAAAATTTGTCATTAAGATCAATGTCATTCCATGATCTCATTTCCAAATATAATAACAGCGAAAAATGTTTTGTGAATTCCCTTAATCAAAAGTAAAACCAATGTTATAAATTAGTATTAATAATACCTTGTTTTCCACAAGAAGAAATATAATTTAAAAAAAAAAAAACAAATTAGGAAGAAACAAATTTAAATATTTTTCATAAAAGAAAAAAAAAACCTGGCAAACATATATGCAAAAGTTGAATGATTCCAAATACATTAGTGATTTGTTTTAGAAAAGAAGCATAAAGGACACACAAAAATATTCAATCAACAAAGATGTCCTGTTTGGACATCAACAAAGATGTCCTGTTTGGACATCAACAAAGAAGTCCTGTTTGGACATCAACAAAGATGTCCTGTTTGGAGAACAAATGATTGCAAATGCTCAATTCATACCTGCACTCACAAACAACCAATCATTGAAAATTAAGCATGTGCTCCAATCTCACCTGTAAATACTGAGCCAGTTGGTAAAGATCTTGTGTCTGTAGAGAAAGTCCAGGTTGGTTCTCACCAGACAGGTAAGGTCTGAAATGTACCAGATGGACCCATGTTAATAGGAGTCTAATAGTTACATGAATACACTTGTAGCCCAATTTTTTGTCTACAGAAGGCACAAAAGTTTCTAAGGATAGTGAAATCAAGTAAGTACAGGTTAACAAAGAACCCCAAGTCACATATAACACAAACAAACTCTTAAAGAGAAAATAATACTGATATAAATAATATTAATGCAAGGTGATGTTTAAAAAGCGCTCAAAGTTAACATGCCCGGAACCCGGGGAATCAACTCTGATGGTATGAAAACCCTTTCTGTATAATTGTTTGCACTCCCTACCAGATATCAAGGACAAATGACAGTAGTGCAGCAATTTTTTTTTTCCATTGAGCAGAAGGGTGGTCTACTTTGTAGTGGCCCATTAAAAGTTTGTTTAGTCAATCAAAGTAATTAGATGACAAGAACACTCATTCTTAGATAGAATTTTTTTTTCTTCTTTTATTTTTAAGCAAGCTCTTAAGCTTTTAATATCTTTGTTTCATTAAACTAAAATGTGCAATTATTCTATTTTCAATGTCAGATCCAACCCAAAATAATTCTATAAATAATGTTATCCCTTTCTGTTTTCTATTGGATTGTAAATTCTAGATTGGGTTGTGGTCAATATAGTTTCACAGTGACCTATATAATATTCTTGTGACATTTGCTGAATACAGAACCTTTATTTTTCTGCTAATAATTCTATTCCTGGAAAGTAAAAGTACTAAAGTCTCAGGTTCTAAACTAAACTATCCTTAAAAAGAAGAAAAATAGAGTAACAAATCAAATCAATTAACCAGATATAATTTATGAGTACATTTCAGCCTAATTAATAAGCTGTGCTTACATCAGAGTGATTCAGAAACAAAAAAAGTAAAATGTATAATAAATTGGGGTCAAGGACTATCATAAGCTTGACAGTTAAAGTAAACAGCTATTTTAAGAGCCAAGTTAAGCATTTGCTGTTCTTCTCTTTTTTTTTAAATAATAAAACACAATCTGAAATGACTTCAAACCCTATGATATGAAATATAGAATTAATTACTATGAAATGGTCGTGCTGGCAGCTGTACTAAATAGAATGGAACTAATTTCCTGGAGAATAGTGATAGACAGAGAGTAGCAATCATCACACATAGAGAGTACATCCAAGGGGTAACATTCAAAGATAAACACAGAGTAGAAATGATCACATAAGAAATGATCACATACAGAGTAAAGATATAGAGATGAACACAGGGAGAGAGAGAGATGAACACAGAGAAGACAGGATCACATATAAAGGTAGAGATGAACACAGACTAGAAAAGAACACATATAGAGGTAGAGATGAACACAGACTAGAAAAGAACACATATAGAGGTAGAGATGAACACAGACTAGAAAAGAACACATATAGAGGTTGAGATGAACACAGACTAGAAAGGATCACATAAAGAGGTAGAGATGAACACAGACTAGAAAGAAACACATATAGAGGTAGAGATGAACACAGACTAGAAAAGAACACATATAGAGGTAGAGATGAACACAGACTAGAAAAGAACACATAGAGGTAGAGATGAACACAGAGAAGACAGGATCACATATAGAGGTAGAGATGAACACAGACTAGAAAAGAACACATATAGAGGTAGAGATGAACACAGACTAGAAAGGAACACATAAAGAGGTAGAGATGAACACAGACTAGAAAAGAACACATATAGAGGTAGAGATGAACACAGACTAGAAAAGAACACATATAGAAGTAGAGATGAACACAGACTAGAAAAGAACACATATAGAGGTAGAGATGAACACAGACTAGAAAAGAACACATATAGAGGTAGAGATGAACACAGAATAGAAAAGAACACATATAGAGGTAGAGATGAACACAGACTAGAAAGGATCACATATAGAGGTAGAGATGAACACAGACTAGAAAGGAACACATAAAGAGGTAGAGATGAACACAGACTAGAAAAGAACACATATAGAGGTAGAGATGAACACAGACTAGAAAAGAACACATATAGAGGTAGAGATGAACACAGACTAGAAAGGAACACATATAGAGGTAGAGATGAACACAGACTAGAAAAGAACACATATAGAGGTAGAGATGAACACAGACTAGAAAAGAACACATAAAGAGGTAGAGATGAACACAGACTAGAAAGGAACACATAAAGAGGTAGAGATGAACACAGACTAGAAAGGAACACATATAGAGGTAGAGATGAACACAGACTAGAAAAGAACACATATAGAGGTAGAGATGAACACAGACTAGAAAAGAACACATATAGAGGTAGAGATGAACACAGACTAGAAAGGAACACATATAGAGGTAGAGATGAACACAGACTAGAAAAGAACACATATAGAGGTAGAGATGAACACAGACTAGAAAAGAACACATAAAGAGGTAGAGATGAACACAGACTAGAAAGGAACACATAAAGAGGTAGAGATGAACACAGACTAGAAAGGAACACATAAAGAGGTAGAGATGAACACAGACTAGAAAAGAACACATATAGAGGTAGAGATAAACACAGACAAGAAAAGAACACATATAGAGGTAGAGATGAACACAGACTAGAAAAGAACACATATAGAGGTAGAGATGAACACAGACTAGAAAAGAACACATATAGAGGTAGAGATGAACACAGACTAGAAAAGAACACATATAGAGGTAGAGATGAACACAGACTAGAAAAGAACACATATAGAGGTAGAGATGAACACAGACTAGAAAAGAACACATATAGAGGTAGAGATGAACACAGACTAGAAAGGATCACATAAAGAGGTAGAGATGAACACAGACTAGAAAGAAACACATATAGAGGTAGAGATGAACACAGACTAGAAAAGAACACATATAGAGGTAGAGATGAACACAGACTAGAAAAGAACACATATAGAGGTAGAGATGAACACAGACTAGAAAAGAACACATAGAGGTAGAGATGAACACAGAGAAGACAGGATCACATAAAGAGGTAGAGATGAACACAGAGAAGACAGGATCACATAAAGAGGTAGAGATGAACACAGACTAGAAAAGAACACATAGAGGTAGAGATGAACACAGAGAAGACAGGAACACATAAAGAGGTAGAGATGAACACAGAGAAGACAGGATCACATAAAGAGGTAGAGATGAACACAGACTAGAAAAGAACACATAGAGGTAGAGATGAACACAGAGAAGACAGGATCACACAAAGAGGTAGAGATGAACACAGACTAGAAAGGAACACATATAGAGGTAGAGATGAACACAGACTAGAAAGGAACACATATAGAGGTAGAGATGAACACAGACTAGAAAAGAACACATATAGAGGTAGAGATAAACACAGACAAGAAAAGAACACATATAGAGGTAGAGATGAACACAGACTAGAAAAGAACACATATAGAGGTAGAGATGAACACAGACTAGAAAGGATCACATAAAGAGGTAGAGATGAACACAGACTAGAAAGAAACACATATAGAGGTAGAGATGAACACAGACTAGAAAAGAACACATATAGAGGTAGAGATGAACACAGACTAGAAAAGAACACATAGAGGTAGAGATGAACACAGAGAAGACAGGATCACATATAGAGGTAGAGATGAACACAGAGAAGACAGGATCACATAAAGAGGTAGAGATGAACACAGAGAAGACAGGATCACATAAAGAGGTAGAGATGAACACAGACTAGAAAAGAACACATAGAGGTAGAGATGAACACAGAGAAGACAGGAACACATAAAGAGGTAGAGATGAACACAGAGAAGACAGGATCACATAAAGAGGTAGAGATGAACACAGACTAGAAAAGAACACATAGAGGTAGAGATGAACACAGAGAAGACAGGATCACACAAAGAGGTAGAGATGAACACAGAGAAGACAGGATCACATAAAGAGGTAGAGATGAACACAGACTAGAAAAGAACACATAGAGGTAGAGATGAACACAGAGAAGACAGGAACACATAAAGAGGTAGAGATGAACACAGACTAGAAAAGAACACATAGAGGTAGAGATGAACACAGAGAAGACAGGATCACATAAAGAGGTAGAGATGAACACAGACTAGAAAAGAACACATAGAGGTAGAGATGAACACAGAGAAGAAAGGATCACATATAGAGGTAGAGATGAACACAGACTAGAAAAGAACACATATAGAGGTAGAGATGAACACAGACTAGAAAGGAACACATAAAGAGGTAGAGATGAACACAGACTAGAAAAGAACACATATAGAGGTAGAGATGAACACAGACTAGAAAAGAACACATATAGAAGTAGAGATGAACACAGACTAGAAAAGAACACATATAGAGGTAGAGATGAACACAGACTAGAAAAGAACACATATAGAGGTAGAGATGAACACAGACTAGAAAAGAACACATATAGAGGTAGAGATGAACACAGACTAGAAAGGATCACATATAGAGGTAGAGATGAACACAGACTAGAAAGGAACACATAAAGAGGTAGAGATGAACACAGACTAGAAAGGAACACATATAGAGGTAGAGATGAACACAGACTAGAAAAGAACACATATAGAGGTAGAGATGAACACAGACTAGAAAGGAACACATATAGAGGTAGAGATGAACACAGACTAGAAAAGAACACATATAGAGGTAGAGATGAACACAGACTAGAAAAGAACACATAAAGAGGTAGAGATGAACACAGACTAGAAAGGAACACATAAAGAGGTAGAGATGAACACAGACTAGAAAGGAACACATAAAGAGGTAGAGATGAACACAGACTAGAAAAGAACACATATAGAGGTAGAGATAAACACAGACAAGAAAAGAACACATATAGAGGTAGAGATGAACACAGACTAGAAAAGAACACATATAGAGGTAGAGATGAACACAGACTAGAAAGGATCACATAAAGAGGTAGAGATGAACACAGACTAGAAAGAAACACATATAGAGGTAGAGATGAACACAGACTAGAAAAGAACACATATAGAGGTAGAGATGAACACAGACTAGAAAAGAACACATAGAGGTAGAGATGAACACAGAGAAGAAAAGAACACATATAGAGGTAGAGATGAACACAGACTAGAAAGGAACACATAAAGAGGTAGAGATGAACACAGACTAGAAAAGAACACATATAGAGGTAGAGATGAACACAGACTAGAAAAGAACACATATAGAAGTAGAGATGAACACAGACTAGAAAAGAACACATATAGAGGTAGAGATGAACACAGACTAGAAAAGAACACATATAGAGGTAGAGATGAACACAGACTAGAAAAGAACACATATAGAGGTAGAGATGAACACAGACTAGAAAAGAACACATATAGAGGTAGAGATGAACACAGACTAGAAAAGAACACATATAGAGGTAGAGATGAACACAGACTAGAAAGGATCACATAAAGAGGTAGAGATGAACACAGACTAGAAAGAAACACATATAGAGGTAGAGATGAACACAGACTAGAAAAGAACACATATAGAGGTAGAGATGAACACAGACTAGAAAAGAACACATATAGAGGTAGAGATGAACACAGACTAGAAAAGAACACATAGAGGTAGAGATGAACACAGAGAAGACAGGATCACATAAAGAGGTAGAGATGAACACAGAGAAGACAGGATCACATAAAGAGGTAGAGATGAACACAGACTAGAAAAGAACACATAGAGGTAGAGATGAACACAGAGAAGACAGGAACACATAAAGAGGTAGAGATGAACACAGAGAAGACAGGATCACATAAAGAGGTAGAGATGAACACAGACTAGAAAAGAACACATAGAGGTAGAGATGAACACAGAGAAGACAGGATCACACAAAGAGGTAGAGATGAACACAGACTAGAAAGGAACACATATAGAGGTAGAGATAAACACAGACTAGAAAGGAACACATATAGAGGTAGAGATGAACACAGACTAGAAAAGAACACATATAGAGGTAGAGATAAACACAGACAAGAAAAGAACACATATAGAGGTAGAGATGAACACAGACTAGAAAAGAACACATATAGAGGTAGAGATGAACACAGACTAGAAAGGATCACATAAAGAGGTAGAGATGAACACAGACTAGAAAGAAACACATATAGAGGTAGAGATGAACACAGACTAGAAAAGAACACATATAGAGGTAGAGATGAACACAGACTAGAAAAGAACACATAGAGGTAGAGATGAACACAGAGAAGACAGGATCACATATAGAGGTAGAGATGAACACAGAGAAGACAGGATCACATAAAGAGGTAGAGATGAACACAGACTAGAAAGGAACACATATAGAGGTAGAGATGAACACAGAGAAGACAGGATCACACAAAGAACACATAAAGAGGTAGAGATGAACACAGACTAGAAAGGATCACATAAAGAGGTAGAGATGAACACAGACTAGAAAGGAACACATATAGAGGTAGAGATGAACACAGAGAAGACAGGATCACACAAAGAGGTAGAGATGAACACAGAGAAGACAGGATCACATAAAGAGGTAGAGATGAACACAGACTAGAAAAGATCACATAAAGAGGTAGAGATGAACACAGACTAGAAAAGATCACATAAAGAGGTAGAGATGAACACAGAGAAGACAGGATCACATAAAGAGGTAGAGATGAACACAGACTAGAAAAGATCACATAAAGAGGTAGAGATGAACACAGAGAAGACAGGAACACATATAGATGTAGAGATGAACACAGAGAAGACAGGAACACATATAGAGGTAGAGATGAACACAGACTAGAAAAGATCACATAAAGAGGTAGAGATGAACACAGACTAGAACAGAACACATAAAGAGGTAGAGATGAACACAGAGAAGACAGGATCACATAAAGAGGTAGAGATGAACACAGACTAGAAATGATCATACATATTTTTTTCATTTAAAAAAAAACAACAAAATGTTTACTTCTGCAAATATTAACCAAATGTTAGTTGACTTATGGAGAGAAGGGTGTGGCCTATCTTCAATGTGGCAGGCAAAGTCCCTGCTGTGTTGATGGCTTAGGAAACAAAGATGGAAACTGTCATCTCTCTTACATTGTTTATAAAGCTGTGTGTTGAGCTAACACGATGCCAGCCAGAGTGCTAACAGCACAGTCACTTAGAAGCACAATTGCTACCCCCCCCCCTTATTTTTTTTGCTATGCTTCTAAATTGCCTCTTAGAGGTTTGTTTTGACTATAAAATGTTTATATACACAAAGTGGTGTAATGAGGTCAGAGGAACCATAGGTTAGGGAGGGTACTGTTAGTGTAATCATAGCCTACTAGCAGCTGCTGCTATGTTTGGGGTGAAGGACAGTAGAAGATAACTTGAAGATAATACCCACTTATAGGACAGGCTCTCCACCACCAATAAAATACAACAAAAGAAGAAACAATGCATAGGATGTGCCAAGTGTCTGGCTTAAGAAAAGAGTCTTAGAATACCTGGTCGAGAGGCCAAGTGCGCTTGAACTTGGCTTGGCTTGGCTACCTAGAAGGTGGCTCGAGGTTCGAAACCCGACTCGGGCAGAGTTGTGTTTACTGAGCGCCTAAAGGCAGCATGGAAAACCAACTCCCTCTCCCCCCCCCCCAACCCACTAGTCCACAAATGAGATTGGACCAAAAGCGCTCTGAGCATGCTATAAGAAAGTAGCGCTTTATAAAAGCTATAATAATAATAATACACACAAAAGAGGAAATGAACATTGATGCTCACCAGACTATTAACTAGTGTTCAAGTGTAGTGTAAATTGATTCATCTATGTTTGTATTGAATGAGCATTATTGTCTATCAAATCTTGTTTCTTACTTACGGCACAGATGTGACAGTGACATTGGAAAAGTGATTCTAACAAACTCAGAGTAGGAATGTTGGGAACAAGACAACATTCAAAGAAAACAAAAGAAAGATAGTTTTACATTTTCAAATTCAAAGGCTTCCCACTAGACAGAGACAAGACAGAAAGAGGATAGGTAGTAGTATATATTAAATGTATGCTAGAGGTCAAAGTAAATATATTTGTTTAAATGACTGGGAAATCACTTAGAGAATGAGAATGTGGGGAGGGATACACTTCATTTTTTTAAACTTCACTTTAACTTTGATAACATTCTCTTTCAAAACACAAAAATTAACAAATCGGCATAAAATACTAATAGGATTGAATCAAAACTTACTTGACTTTTTAATTGTAAATACAAAACTGTGTTGTTGTTTTTTTCAAGATGATCTAGATATGCGTGGTGTGTGTTTGGGAACATTTGTGTTTAGCACAAGGGAAACTATACAAGCCGTGTGATGTTAGGTTAGACTAATACCAAACAAAAAAAAACACATTTAGATCTACATCTGCACTGAAAATAGGTTTGAAAAAAAAAAGTCTTTACTTCGAAGTAGGCTACTTTGTGTGATGTAAACACAGCTATGATCCAGACAGGCAACAATAGTGAAAGCATGAGAACATAACTCGTACACTATCTGATGACATGAAAAGTTCATTTACCACTCAACACACGATCATCCTAATTTAGTAATTAGCTTCTGAATTAACACCAAGCGTTATACAGTTCAAGTCATCAAAGTACTCCAGTTAGTAAGCTACATCTTGTTCAGGCTATCACACAAGTCCGTGAATTAAGTGTAGGATGGTCTATAGATAGCACACACATACACATCCTCATTTTTATGGGGGAAGAATCTGTAAATTCCAAAAAGGCCTTAACATGGCTTCGTGAGCCACCAAGGACAACACCCATCACACTGTCGCGCGCAGACACACACACACACACATCTACCTCATCGCTGCTACATGTGATTTCATAGTTTGGGGTCAAAGGTTATCACTAAAGAGGCTGCTCCACAGCTACGAGAGGAAGAACTAACACTGTTTTATCCAACTAACAAAAAACACAGCCAGAAACATAATGGAGAGATACGGAGGAGAGCTATCAAGGCATTAGGTCATTAGGTAGGCAATAGCTAATGTAAGGCCCAGTTCTTGCATGCTGCCATGTGACAGGACTGATGTCCATTAGTTCTGTAAGTCCTCTATTGTGGATGTTCATGATCAGCTACACAATGTCAAGGACGCTCAATTGAACTTCACTATTACTATCTAAATTTAAAAAAATAATAATAATTTTAATACTATCTAATGCTTTATTCAAACTAAGTCCTAGAGTGAAAGTCTAATGCTTTATTCAAACTAAGTCCTAGAGTGAAAGTCTAATGCTTTATTCAAACTAAGTCCTAGAGTGAAAGTCTAATGCTTTATTCAAACTAAGTCCTAGAGTGAAAGTCTAATGCTTTATTCAAACTAAGTCCTAGAGTGAAAGTCTAATGCTTTATTCAAACTAAGTCCTAGAGTGAAAGTCTAATGCTTTATTCAGACAAAGTCCTAGAGTGAAAGTCTAATGCTTTATTCAAACTAAGTCCTAGAGTGAAAGTCTAATGCTTTATTCAAACTAAGTCCTAGAGTGAAAGTCTAATGCTTTATTCAGACAAAGTCCTAGAGTGAAAGTCTAATGCTTTATTCAAACTAAGTCCTAGAGTGAAAGTCTAATGCTTTATTCAAACTAAGTCCTAGAGTGAAAGTCTAATGCTTTATTCAAACTAAGTCCTAGAGTGAAAGTCTAATGCTTTATTCAAACTAAGTCCTAGAGTGAAAGTCTAATGCTTTATTCAAACTAAGTCCTAGAGTGAAAGTCTAATGCTTTATTCAAACTAAGTCCTAGAGTGAAAGTCTAATGCTTTATTCAAACTAAGTCCTAGAGTGAAAGTCTAATGCTTTATTCAGACAAAGTCCTAGAGTGAAAGTCTAATGCTTTATTCAAACTAAGTCCTAGAGTGAAAGTCTAATGCTTTATTCAAACTAAGTCCTAGAGTGAAAGTCTAATGCTTTATTCAAACTAAGTCCTAGAGTGAAAGTCTAATGCTTTATTCAGACAAAGTCCTAGAGTGAAAGTCTAATGCTTTATTCAAACTAAGTCCTAGAGTGAAAGTCTAATGCTTTATTCAAACTAAGTCCTAGAGTGAAAGTCTAATGCTTTATTCAAACTAAGTCCTAGAGTGAAAGTCTAATGCTTTATTCAAACTAAGTCCTAGAGTGAAAGTCTAATGCTTTATTCAAACTAAGTCCTAGAGTGAAAGTCTAATGCTTTATTCAGACAAAGTCCTAGAGTGAAAGTCTAATGCTTTATTCAAACTAAGTCCTAGAGTGAAAGTCTAATGCTTTATTCAAACTAAGTCCTAGAGTGAAAGTCTAATGCTTTATTCAAACTAAGTCCTAGAGTGAAAGTCTAATGCTTTATTCAAACTAAGTCCTAGAGTGAAAGTCTAATGCTTTATTCAAACTAAGTCCTAGAGTGAAAGTCTAATGCTTTATTCAGACTAAGTCCTAGAGTGAAAGTCTAATGCTTTATTCAAACTAAGTCCTAGAGTGAAAGTCTAATGCTTTATTCAAACTAAGTCCTAGAGTGAAAGTCTAATGCTTTATTCAGACTAAGTCCTAGAGTGAAAGTCTAATGCTTTCTCCGTATTGAAGTTTGTGTTATAAACAGAAGAGTTTGGACTATTGGATTCTCTACTACTATAAAGTGTATCAACCTTTTGAAAAGCAAAAAAAAAAAAAAAAAAACCCAGCTTATCACCAGTTCCGTTTATTGTATACACCGCCTACCTACACTAAGAAGCTATTTCTAAGCTAACTGCCAATAAACTAACACACAAAATATTCCCATTTTGAAACTGAAATAAGTAAAACTTCGTCAAAGAACCAAGTCTTCTATGGACTAGAACGCAGTGAAGTCTACTCCATATGTTCAGAGAACAAAAAAAGCGACAAACAAAAAAAAAGCGACAAACAAAAAAAAAAGAAGCGACAAACAAAAAAAAAAGCGACAAAAAAAAAAAAGCACACTCGAAGATCAGATCAGTAGAGAAACGTTTCTTTCTGAAGGCCAACTAAACAAAAGTCTCAGTAAAAACATTGTAGAGAGACATTATGACGTGAAATCAATCAGAAAGCATTTGGTGTTCAAGAAAATAAAGGTGAAACATTTTGCTCGTCTCTAATGCTTCTTATTCTCTGTTGGCTACTTGTTACTAGACTGACTCTTTATATCTAGTAGACATAATATAGCTAGTCAGACATAATGTAAGCAGTCTATATACCAATTAGACCTAATGTAGCCAGTCTGTATAAGATATCTAGCAGACCTAATGTAGCCAGTCTGTATAAGGTATCTAGCAGACCTAATGTAGCCAGTCTGTATAAGGTATCTAAAAGACCTAATGTAGCCAGTCTGTATAAGATATCTAGCAGACCTAATGTAGCCAGCCTGTATAAGGTATCTAGCAGACCTAATGTAGCCAGCCTTTATAGATATCTAGCAGACCTAATGTAGCCAGCCTGTATAAGGTATCTAGCAGACCTAATGTAGCCAGCCTGTATAAGGTATCTAGCAGACCTAATGTAGCCAGTCTGTATAAGGTATCTAGCAGACCTAATGTAGCCAGCCTGTATAAGGTATCTAGCAGACCTAATGTAGCCAGCCTGTATAAGGTATCTAGCAGACCTAATGTAGCCAGCCTGTATAAGGTATCTAGCAGACCTAATGTAGCCAGCCTGTATAAGGTATCTAGCAGACCTAATGTAGCCAGCCTTTATAGATATCTAGCAGACCTAATGTAGCCAGCCTGTATAAGGTATCTAGCAGACCTAATGTAGCCAGCCTGTATAAGGTATCTAGCAGACCTAATGTAGCCAGCCTGTATAAGGTATCTAGCAGACCTAATGTAGCCAGCCTGTATAAGGTATCTAGCAGACCTAATGTAGCCAGCCTTTATAAGATATCTAGCAGACCTAATGTAGCCAGCCTGTATAAGGTATCTAGCAGACCTAATGTAGCTAGTGTGTAAATCTAGCTGACATAATGTGTCCAAGAAAACTCTACATTTCAGAAACATATTTCGTTTCCTAGGCTCCGAGTTCAACTTGTATGGAGAGAAAAAGTTATTGGCTACCCATTAGGGCTATATTTAGCCCCCCAGATTGGCATTCAACTTTCCCTAAACACCGATCAAAGAGAGCTCTTGTCAAACTACTATTAGCGTTTGTTATTTTAAGCCGGAGGTCGGGAGGTAAAAAAAGAAAATGTAGCTAAATTTAAACCAATTTGTTCCAATGGAATAAGGGAGACAACTAGCAGTGTGCATTTCCTCTTCCCCCTTGGAAAGGTGAATGAAGTCAACACTTTCACACGCGTGAGAATGACATAAAATTGCGAAGAGATCGTGATTTCTTTTGGAAGCACCACTCTCTGTTGACAAATGTAACAAGAATACTGTGTGACTAGCACAATGCGTGCTGAGAGGATTTTCTATTTAAAAAAGCAGTTTTTAAAAAAAAATAAAAAAATCTTCATACTTATAGCAATGCTATCTAAAGGTCAACCCAACAATGAAATTTGAACTCTAAACATATAGATTCTGGTTATATGAGTGAGCAGAGGCAGCTATTAGACACCTTTCACCTCCCCCCGCACTTTTTTTCCATTTGGAGTAACAAAAACCTTTGCTACTCCATAGAGCATTTGAGTCACTTTGAGTCAAGATCTAAACCCATCATGGCTACAGCTCAGCCATAGGAATAAATAAAAGTGTTTCAGAAACCGACAATGGAAGATAAAAAGAAACCGACATTCTATTCCTTTGAAAAAAATAGCTCGGTAAAAGATTAAAAAGCATTCGCATTAGTAATTAACTTAATAAATGTGATTCAAAATTGTCAGTACATAGTTTTTGGGACATAGCAATATTCAAGCGCATAGTGTGCCATTTATTGCATAGCTTATATCCTCAACTCACTCTGTCTGGTACAGATTTCAAACACGTATTTTCTCCCACACCCATTTTTTGGATGGAGTCAAAAATGTATACAATTATTTATTCAGCCTAATAAAACATGAATAACTAAAACAATTAGTAAATTAACTACTGATAATTAATTATTGTGTATGATACCAAAAAGGGAAACTAATATTCAGTATCAAGAGACATGGCTAAATATATGTTTATTTATTGTACCTAGCAAAATATTAATCAATTTCAAAATAACAAATTAGTCAATAAATTATTGGCAATTAACCATTTTGTTCGATATTGAAAATCCATCCATCCATCCCAGTGGCGTTACAGCCCATGGAGGGCTCTGGCTTGCTTCAACACATCCTTCCATTCAGATCTCTCCTGGGCACCTCGTCTCCACGCCCTAACTCCAAGCTGTTGCAGCTCTGCTTCCACATCACCAATCCATCGCATTCGGGGTCTGCCTTTGGGTCGCCTACCTTTTGGTTTTTGCCTGTATACGATTTTCGCCCCTTTGTCATCTGACATTCTTTCAAGGTGACCTGCCCAACGTAGTCTGTTCTTTTTTATTTCCGTCACTATTGGTGGGTCTTCATACAATTGATATAAATCATGGTTAGTGCGTGTCCTCCACCCTGTTTCATCCTGTATGGCACCATAGATTTTCCTAAAGATTTTCCGTTCCCAAGTATGAAGTAAATTTTCAGATGTCTTAGTAAGTGTCCAGGTCTCACTTCCATACATTGCTGCTGGTCTTATTATGGTTTTGTATATTATTTTCTTGGTTTTTCATGAAATTGTTTTGCTCTTAAGTAAATGTTGATATTGAAAAAAGGGAAATGAATTCCATATTATTGAGATATATGTATATATAGTTGTAAATGTGGACCCCTTAGATTAAAACACAATATAAAACATTATATATTTTTTTTCTTCTTGTTTTATCTTATTTAATTTTTTTTTTTTTTTTTTTTGGGGGGAGGTAATTGCTTGATTAGTATATAAGTACATTGATAGTTCACATCAGCCCACATCTAACCTTAAAATGAATTCCTAAAACTACTGTGAGTTAAAGGATTTGTTCAATAAAATGTGTGGGGGATATAAGTTTAAACAAAATTCTTCAGATACTTTTAGAACCCTATCAATTCTGTTAAAACTGAGAAATTCTATTTCCCCAAGGGGCTACGTCCGCAAGGGAAAAAGCATCGCGTGTCTGGTTACTGCACTGCCTTTGAGGCCGCTTAGTTTCAACAATAAAATTATGTCCTTTAAATGAATGAGGGGATATAGAGGAGGCTCTTATAGTTTGAACACCCCATCGGATTCTCCTTTCTAAACGGGTCGCTTTTTTTTGTTTGTAATTCATTTGTTTTTATGTTTGGAGCTAAAATCGACGATTCGGGACTGAACATGTCCAATTTTAGATAAGTTCTGGTAATTTTGTTCCGTTTTTCCAAAGCAGATGGCAGTTATTTAGATTCTCGGTAACCATGTATGTTAAGCTGTTGTTTTAACCTCCCCCGGCAATTCATACCCATATAAGGGATGAAGGCTATATCATGAGCCTGTTTGATCGTAGGCTGATGGGCATATCAAAATAAGCTTCCAAACATCTTTAGAAAGACATTCCAATCACATTTATACCGTTAGCTGTTAAATAAAATTAAAAAAGGGGGTGTCCAAACAAATAATAATGAATTCAGCTCATTCTCCTTTTTGAACACAGCAAAATCGTATTAAGAAATATTATTGGGATTAATAAATCTATGATTTTTTCAATGAATAAACATGACCTAGATAGAGATATCTAGAATATATAACTTATGAATGAAAGAAAAAGTGTGGGCTGCTAATTTGAAGCCAGAGACCATGCCCACTGCATGTGATCACGCAAGATAAGCTGGCGGTAAGGAGAGGTATACACTCAGCGAGTAGTGTCACAAACTATCCAACAGGCAGTGGAGGGAAGGGGGAGAGAGTCATGAAAAGAATTATGAGCATCTATGGGAGGGAGGGGATGTTAAGGTGTCACAAAACGAACATCCAAATTATGAAAACAAGAAGAGCTCTAGGGTCCTTGGATGGGAGTTAAAAGAAAGACAGAGAGAAAATACAAGTAGCCTAGTAGAAAATATCATGTTTATTAAATTAAAATAATTAATTTATAGCTCTATAATCTATATAAATTTATTTCTGTCTGTTTCTACACATAGATTATATAGGTATTTAAATAAATAAACTATACACGATATATATATATATATATAGAAATAGAGAGAGTATATGAGGAAATAGACTATAAATACATATTGCAAAATTGAATCTACTTCTTTTACTACAATCTAAATAATTTTTAAGTAACACCGATATAATTTATTAGCAATTACATAGTGGTGTTCAACACCGGTGCTCACTGTTCAACTAAAGGAGAAAGCCCAAAAACTGCGTTCAAAATAGGAGCATGAAGTGACCTAATTTATTTTAAAATAAAATCTTGACTATGGGTGGTAATACAAAGGAACACAACTATTTTTATAGTCCTTTAGTTGCAGAATAAGAATCTGCTTTCAGTTTTTTTGTAAGTTAAACCTTCACCAAATAAAAAAATAAAATAAAAAATTGACCTAGTTCCCGAAAGTCGGTGTTCAGTTATAAGAATCTACCATACACTTTGATGTGAATATTTCAGAAACTGTCATAAACACCAAGCAGACAGAAAACAATGTTACAAAAATAGCTTGTGTGGAAACACAAACTAAAAATCGGCCCCCGAAGTGGTCCGTCCAGGCAAGTAAAAAGGCAGGTTTCAATATTTTCAGAAAAAAAAAGATAAATGAAAAAAAGTCTTACAGGCGAGCAGTGTTTACAAACTCAACAATTGTTAATCACTAGATCTAAATCAATCAACATATGTATATAAATGGATCTGTTTGGGTATCACAAGATGTCAAGTTTAATTTACTGACTACTCACATGAGATAGTGGTCGCAAATGACCGAGAAGAGATTCAAACTTCTCTCCTCGGGCCACCCCGTGCTGTAGATCATTGCTGCTGAAGTGCGGACGATCAAATTGGGCGGCGGTGAAGAATAGTCAACAACATGACAGGCAGAGACTTTGAAGAAGATAAAAACTTACGCTTGAGTAGACCACATAGGATAGATCACATTTACTCCGAAGGCAGTATAGACCTACTCACGCTTGAGTACACCTCATAGGATAGTATACACACCAACTTCAATTTAGATAAAGGTAAGGTTCCTAATTTTAACCAAGCACGGTACATCAAAGTGCAGTTAAGCAGAATTATACCTTGAAAAAACCCAAGCACCGAACGAAAAAAAAAACAAACACGAAATCGGGGAAATATGAAGAAATGAAGGGGAGCAACTCCCGCGCCAATGACGTCAGTAGGGTAGAGGATAACCGGAAAGGGTAGAAAATAGATTTTTAAAAAAAATTGGTCAAAAAGAGTAGGCGGGGGGGGGGGGGGGTGAGGTATGGAAGATGCAGAGCACCACAAGGAGATAATGTCATCTAAAAATAGAAGATGAAAAAACCGGAATCCCAGGTAGATTTGTAAGGAAGGAGAGCTAGTATTGGTTTGAGAGCCTGCTTCAAGACACATATATAAATCTCACTACTTATTCAAAAAGAAAGGGTCATAAGTTGGACCAGTACAGAACACAAGTTCGTAAAGTACAAGATGACATAGAACGTTTAACCTCGCCAGGAAAAACAGTTTCTAAAACTACCAGACACGAAAGAGTTTGTCCTCAATATGCCAACTCTAGATTCTACATTTACGCTATGTCAGTTTTTGACATGTCGATCAGACGAATAAAAAAAAATGTAGCATGATATCTCCTGGTGAAAATCTTCACATTTCTGTTCAACTGTGTCTTTGCGTAACATATAATTGTTGACGATGGAAATCTCGAAAGACCAAAAAGGATTTTCAATGTCTTTAACCAAATAATAAAAATAATAATAACAATTTCAATACAAATGTATGTTAACTCTTTCTCTCCGTAATTATTTACCAGATTCTGGTGGAATCAACGCTGGTATCGTCAGTTAGGAGAGAAAGAGTTAACACGTACTATGGCAAAAACAATATAAAAAAAATGTGTAGAAGACGCCTGGAGAATTATTTCTGAAGCTCACAACGCGGGAAAATTTATGGGGGAAAAAAAAGGGGGTGGGCGCTCAGCTTTTATTCCACTAATAACTCCATACATTTTTTCCAGGACACCCAAGAGGAACAGCTAGAACATTTATTGGGGGCGTGGTGGCAAAGCGTTTAGCTTCTTGACCGAGAAGTCTCGGGTTCGAATCCCGGTGAAGAGAGGGATTTTGAATTTCGGAATTTTTAGGACGCCCTGAGTCCGCCAAACTGTAATGGGCACCAGACATTTGTTGAGGGGAAAAATTAAGGTGGTTGATCATTTTGCTGGCCACATGACACCCATGGGCCACAGAAACAAAATGGCCTTTACAACATCTGCCCCATAGATCACAAGGTCTGAAAGGGGGAACTGTTTTTTTAATTGAACATTTATTATATAAATTTGATTTTTACATGTAAAAATATATCTGCAACGAACACCGGAGAATTGTGTGAAATGTCTGAGTATGTCCTAAAGTTTCTTTTCTTTTTCGTTAAATTTTGTTATACCCTTTCGTAACACTATGGAATCTTATAGCCCTCCCCCAAACACCATAGCTGGTGGAGCACAAACGAATTTATTTTCGCCTGGGGAGGGGGGTCACATTTAAAAAGTTTGAAAAACATGAGATAATCCTATTTTTACTGTTTTAACATCGAAGGGAGAGAATCTTTGTGATAAGTAATAGAAATCTTTAATTCATGGCTTGTTTCCCTTGATACATACACTAGATAAGTGCCCCCTCACAGACAAATTACAATTAATTAGTTCAGCCTCTAACGAATTTATTTTCGCCTGGGGAGGGGGGTCACATTTAAAAAGTTTGAAAAACATGAGATAATCCTATTTTTACTGTTTTAACATCGAAGGGAGAGAATCTTTGTGATAAGTAATAGAAATCTTTAATTCATGGCTTGTTTCCCTTGATACATACACTAGATAAGTGCCCCCTCACAGACAAATTACAATTAATTAGTTCAGCCTCTAAATTACAACGTCAGGCCAGACAGAGAGCGGAATGAATAAAACATTGTTACAAACATAATCAAATGTAGAAATGGGTACAGAAAAATCTCGTGATTAAAGCCACACCATAGGAACAATGGTCCTGGTCAAAATGAATGGACTTGTTCATTTATTTGGACCAATCGTTGTAGCCGATAAGACTCGTGTACAACTCTCTCGCCACCAAAACATGAGCCTCTATTAGGAAGCCAGGAGATACTGATGGACGGTTGTAGATATGCTAGTCAGACGAACATATATAAACACGTAGATAGCACTTAATGACTCACAAACGCAGAAAAAAAAAACACATTGCTAAACAGCAACAAGCGAAGAAGATGTTTCTACTCTCTTTGACACTCTACTTTTCTACGCTAGAAAACTTGCCAGATGTTTCAACTTTTATGTCTCTACTTTGTGGGAGAAAACAACATCAAGCGATGTTTTGAAAAAGAATGTTGTACATTTTATAATTATAAACAACTTTCTTCCGATTACGTCTGGTCCAAATGATGCTCTCCCTTTTTCTTAGTTTTAAAGCTGGCTGTGATCATTGCTTTCTCTTTATTCGTATACAACTGGCAATCAGCTTTGTATACAAGGAGTGCAACAAACAGATCTAACAAAGAATTGAATGCGCATAGCTCACTATAGTGTGAGTGTAAGGCGTCTTTCAATTGATACATTGAGTCCCATGACAAGCGTTTGATACGTGAATACACAATCTGTACAAGCGGAGCCCGCCAACCTAAAGCCATTCCCCTTTATTGCTGGAGCTCAATGCAGTTGACAAGGCCTGGACACTAGAAAGACGTGCGGTTACATTTGTCTGATTGAACAGTAATTAGGTTTAGATATGTTGATCTGCTCTCGGGGAGGACAACACAGGATAATAGCCTGCGTCATTTGTTGTTTGTAATATTGTCACACGATAGGCTGCTTCTAACGTACGTAGAGGTGTGTGCGCTTTTGTTTTCTTTGTCCTTATCAGAATGCAGGCTGAGAGAGAGAGAGAGAGGGGGGGTACAATTATATACCAGGAGACAGACTTGGCACAGTCCCAGCCAAACCAATACGTCCAGCTGATTCTTCTCAATGGTTTGAATGAATGAAACAAAAAGCGGGGGGGGACCGTTAGTATCCAACCAACAATTGAGTAAAAAGCCAGATCAAGCTTCAGTCAATCTATTCAACTAGACCTGTACGTTTGCCTACTTATTGTGTCAAGGAAATAGTTATGGTCCTTCAGAGATTTTAAAGAGAGAAGTTGTCTCCTGAGGTTATGCTCTGTTGTTTTTTCTCTCCAGTATTTCTCGCCCAGTACTGAAGTATACTTTGAAATATCAGTTTCGCCTTACAAGTTCATCAGTGACACGGGGTGACATAACATTTTGTACAGGTCATTTAGACCTTGCCTTTACCGTAACATTCAAGAAGGGACAAACATTAAACATACCAGGAGCTCATAGAACTGGACACAAAAAAAAATAAATACAAGTAATTTATAATCAATAAAAGTTCTTTTGGTGTAAAAACGTATTTGTCTATGAGTTCAGGAACTAAACTACAACACTACAAGCATTGCAATATTTGTCTATGAGTTCAGGAACTAAACCACAACTCTACAAGCATTGCAATATTTGTCTGAGTTCAGGAACTAAACTACAACACTACAAGCATTGCAATATGTGTCTATGAGTTCAGGAACTAAACCACAACTCTACAAGCATCGCAATATTTGTTTATGAGTTCAGGAACTAAAATACAACACTACAAGCATTGCAATATTTGGACTTGTCAAACACATTGAGAAAATGACTGCAGTGATTATTATAGAAATGTTTTACTATTCAAAATTCAAAAGTTTAAAAAAAAAAAAAAAAAAAGTATAAATAACACAAATAGTCCCTTAAATAAAGACTTTTGGTGGGTGGGCGGGAAAAGAGTCTGCTCTATAGCCTAGAATAGGAAAAGGTTTAAATACCATCAATCAATTATGACCTGTTATTTAAATCACGTAATTAGCAGAATAGCAAGATACTATGTTGCAGGTGAGGTTGAAATAGTAGAATTCACATAACAACATAAACTTTATGACGTTAAATGATTGTGTGAAGTAGTAGCAAGAATTCAGCAAAATACAATAAACTAATGAGCTTTGATCAATTTCCTGTAGTCTTCACTAATGGGCTTTACTGAAATTCTAAGATATATGTAAATGAACGACTGTTATATATATATATATATATATTTAATAAGAGATTTTTGGTTAGTTTTTTTTTTTCTTTCCAAACAAAATTGCTAACAATTCCATAATACAATCGATTAAATAGAAACAGACAGTGAACACAAAGTCTATTAGCGAGCAATTCCGTTATCAACTGAAACTGCACATTAAGTACTGCTGTAGATCTTGGGACATAAAAACCTAACCTACCAAAAAATACTGAAATAGGTCCGGACTTAATGAAGACCACACCTTACAATGTAGAAACATAAAAGTTTCTAAGTATTAGGCCCCCAACCCTCACCCTTTTCATGTCACTTCCCCAAATGCAAAAGCAGGAAAGTAAGTCGATGTCTTCAACCTCATCTTCACTTGATTCGGTCACGTGTTAGATAGACAAGAAGGGAAATCTAGTTAGTCAATATTTTGTTTCAATGCAAAGAAGAGCTTCACTTTGATCTGGTGGGGCGGGAAGGGAGAACAAGAACCTAGCATAAGGATGATGAAACCTAAAGCTGTGCAACAGGTAGCACCAGCTTCTCAGTCTGGCACACATCTTCTCACGGTGGCGCTGACAGGGAGGGAACTAATGTTAGTCTATAGAATATCAGACAAAGACAACCTAGTGGTGCTGCAAAGAGATGTAGAGACACCCCCCCCCACCCCCTCAAATCCTTCTTTTTTTCTTTTTCACCCTGACGGCATGTCGAAGTCTGCGTGAGTCACCGAGGACGAAACAAAGGGTACCAAGGTACCCCCCACCTACAAGTGACTTAATGTACATTCAACTTTTGTCTGACACATACAAACAAAACCGTTGGACGAACTTTGGGCCAGAGCTTGTGTTTGAAATGTCCAGGATTAGAATCGCAACCACTAAAATTCTATCAAGATTCTGACACTGCAATGGGGGGGGGGGGAGGCACCAAAAAGTATGTTAGTGGGTCAGGAGGAGACAGTATGTGTGACGACTGACCAGATGCATAAAACAATAGATAAATCAATTCTTAGATGACATGGTTAAACAGACCCCCCCCCCCGCAGGACAATGGCTTTGTCTGCATCAAATGTGGGAAAATGTGCAGGTCAACGAGGGTTTGCATGGCCATGTGAAACACTGCACTCATCCTTAATCTTTGGAATAAGGGACATTGCCATAAAATGCCATTCATTCATGGGACAGAGTGGTCAAAAGATTCAGCCCTCCTCTATCTTAAAGTCGCACTGGAGTGATGAGTTGTGATTGTTCATTGTTTTACTTGAAGTGCCAGAGTTCAGCGTCGGCGTTACCATTACCGTTACCCCAGCTGGAAAAAAAAAGTAAAAGCAATTGATGACGCGCTGGACCCATACCACCATAGTTAACAGTCAGGAAGAGTACGTACTTAGAATCTTCAAGAGGGTTTTTTTCTTTCTTTAAGGGGATCTATTCATGACTTTCCTTTTTATCAGACTTCCACCTCCCCCCCCCCACACACACACATTTGTCTCCTGTAGGCGAAGTGATTCTAATAAGCAACTAAAAAAAAAAGTTTGATCCGCTAAAATTAGACCAAAATAAAATCCTGTGAGGTGTTCATTTTAAAACATGTCACTTTGCTGCTATTGTTCAAATCAAACTAGACTTGATGCGCTATGAATTGTTTATACAACAAAAGTCTCCATTGATATTTATTTCAACTAAACAAGTATTATGGCTGGGACACAAGGGACGGGAAACGTCGGGTAACTTCCTGGACGATGATAGTGCTTAAACAGCGGTTCTCAACCTTTTATGCTCGGCGACCCCTTTTTACAAACCCCCACTTAGCCGCGACCCCCCCCCCCGCACACACACACACACAGCAATGGAAGAATAGACAATAACAATCCTTTTTTTTTCAATGGTCTTTGGCGACCCCTGGCAAACCGTCAATTGACCCCCTAGGGGGGTCGCGACCCACAGGTTGAGAACCCCTGGCTTAAGAGATGACAAATTAAATTCAAACTAGACACTAGGCATTCGCTGGTAAAAATAAGACAGAAATAATTACGACTACGTTATCCCCTGTCTTGATGAAGATCAATGACATTCCAAAGGTTAGATCTATGCCTTCACAATTGATTACATCTCCCGTTATATCTTGTCGTGCCCTCATTAGCCGCTGATAATAAGCCGCTAATATCCCTTCCGATGGGCTGTCCTAATACTATTGACCCCCACTTCCTCGCCTGGGGATAACTGGCACGATCAGCCCCCCCCCCCCCCCGGCTCTAGACCTGGGACACGATGAGTTGGAGAAAGGAGGGCGAATGTCACTTCAGGACAAACGAAAATATCGAAGACGCGCGCTCTGTATGGGAATGAGTAGCCCGTGTTTACCACCACTACTCACACTCACTTGTATGTGGGAATACAAGAGAGGTGGCTAGGGAGAAATGGGTGATAACAATGTGTACACGGCGCGGGTCAAAGGTTATTTGATATCCAACACTATGATAACAGCATGCTTTGTTCAGGTCTATGGAACATCATGAGAGGTTCTGATAAAGAAAGGTCTTTTATATCAATCAACTAGGTCCGAGGAATAAGAAACATTAAAACTAAGATACTGTACAAAATAAGATAAGATACGAGATAATTTTTATTGGTCCAATCAAATGGAAATTCAGTTTGACTACAATTGACCATGTATTAAACTGTAAATGCAGGAGTATTTATACCCTTACAGATGATATACTCCCGTGATGTCAGTGTTAAATACTGTATTCGTGTGTTATAATACCCAACAAGCAAACATTCTAGAACTTTGATACCATGCTTAGATTTGGAAGACACCTCACCTCTTGGAACCGTCGGACTGACCCAGTGGCCATTCAGGACACAGTTTCATAACCATGCATCCCATGACCAAAAGGTCAGTTACGATGGTTGTATCTGTTGGTACAATTTATTTGGTATCACTCAGCCGTTACTTCTGTGAATTTGCGAGAATTTTTTTTTTCTCACCAGAGTCTCCATTAGTTAGACCAAATACTTGATGGTTTGAATGGACGTTAGTTTTAGATGGACCACCCTCTACTTCGATGGAATGTCCCGTTCAATTTGCAATTCCCAGCAATGATAGCAACTTGTTCACACGCGATGAGGGATCGCATAGCCCTTACACTACGTCACGAGTCCCATTCACAAATCAGATCTGGTCTCCCAATACAAGTTGACGGATCAACATTTGTGCACTGCTGAGACCCAAGCTCGGCGAAACATGTCACGCGATGCATTAGCGCTACATCCATCGTGTCCACCCAACATATCAACGCTTTTTTTTTAGCGAGAATCAGGTTTGTTTCATACACTGTTAACCAGCAAGCGTGTGCGTCATACTTGGCAACAACGTCCATATGTATCCAACACCCTGGTCAGTTAGAAAGAACTTTACTATCACCCGAAAGTGGTCCACTTATTCCACGAAAGTAAGCGAAGAGGCACAGCCCCAGAACAACAATGCTGTCCAGACTCCCGGTACGAAAGTGTTAAAACAAGAAACACGCAGGGGAAAACTTCTAGCCCCTGATGTAAAGTATGGTTAAAACAGCAATTACTTAGAGGTTAGTTGCGCTGGTGGAGCTGGTTAGATGCCCGAATAATTAACTCTAATTACCGACCGAGTCACAGCAGCTGAACACTAAGAATTGTTTATTGGAAATGTTCATTTACAAAAAGTGAACAATAAGAAAATGAGGGGTTGGATTGGTGTGGGATGTTATTTTTTTTAATTCAACAGAAATTAATAAATTCATGTATTTAACATACAATAAGAAAATGAGGGGTTGGATTGGTGTGGGATGTTATTTTTTTTAATTCAACAGAAATTAATAAATTCATGTATTTAACATACAATCTATGCGCCGTACAGTTGCAGAAACATTCTATACATATATTGACAATAAAAATACTGAGTTGAGGAATGCGTGTGAAAAGGAAGGTGCGGTGTTACGATGAATATAATCAAAAATGAAACTGAATGGGGATGTATGGTGATGTTTTGCGTTCGATGCATGTTAGTGTTAGCGTCATTTTATTAGTGTCGATGTGGCAATGACCACTGAAAAGGTAAACAGTCAAGTACTTACGCTGGCTTGGCTTCTCTACCATCGGGGTGGTACAGTGTGATGGTGGCGATGATACATCCATGAGTGACTGCAATGGAAAGTACCAGAAGAGGCTGTTAGCACACAAACCAAAATGTCTTTAAGTGTGGAACATACACACAACAAATGAGCCATTGTAGTGACATGTGTCCATGAAAGAGGCTAAATGCAATGACTGGGCTATTCAAGAGAACACGCCAAGAAAAGACAATCCACTTTAAGATAAACCGATTTCCTTTTTTTTTTTAAATTAACCCAGGCCACATGTAAATGTATGCGACCCTCCCACCTCTTCCTGTTTATTTTTTCGGCCAAGGGAACAAAAAAAAACGGGGGGGAAAAGTACACGCATGTCTGTCAATGACCTTGTAAATACTGGGAACTGAGGGAACATGTTTCCTTAAAACTTCTTCTCCTAGCTATGGAATCTATTTTAGGAAACAGTGATTCTAACATTATTAGCATCATCGCTAGTCTAAATTCCAAAGTTCTAGCCACAGGGTTTCTCAACAACATTTGTTTACTTCATTTATTATTAGACTTGGACTCAAGCATCTCAAGATTTGCTTCACAGAAATCCATTGAGAAACACGTTTCAACATTTCATGAGACAATCTTCCAAGCACAAGCTATAAACAGGGCGCCAATTCAAGAGTTGGAAGAATCCCATTTTCCTTTTTGAACAAATCGGGGTACATTTGCTCAATGTATTATTGTTTAGATTGATGAAATATGTTGTTAAAAAGTCTCAAGGTAAAACAAGTTCAAGACCTCTGAGAAATGATTGCGTACAGAAGATTGTTCAGCATCGTAAATGTTACGAAATAGAACTCCACCTCCCCCCCCCTGGTTGTTTCCTTTATCAAACTCACAACAGTCACAAATAATTGCTTAATAATGTCAGAAAGATGGCACACATTTTTGTTAGAGGCTGCATTTAAAACATAGCTTCGTGCTGTTTGGTGATCCAAACAGACCAGTGAAGGGAGTTTGGTGGAAATGAGTTGATTGACAAGTCCTCAGAGGGCACAAGAACTCTTGATGGTCACGAGATAGTGCTGAGTGTCGTGCTGTGGCCAGGTAAGTATGCTAAGTGTCGTGCTGTGGCCAGGTAAGTATGCTAAGTGTCATGCTGTGGCCAGGTAAGTACAACGCTAAAGCTAGCGGGATGGAAGTGTCAAACAAAAAAAAAAAAGGTATACACTGGCAGAGCAGGATGTTTACATCACGTGGGAGGATCAGAAACACAAGAGTTGCATAGTAATTACTTCCGACACGTCTCTCCTTATAACGCATTCTGTTTCAATGGAATAGCAAAACTTGGAAATAGCTTACATGTAAAATAAGGAAACAACGTCTGCAGCTTCAAAACACACAGAAACAGATGTAAACGTGTAACTGGGAATCAGGACAACGAAATGGCCGACAAAGAACGCACTGTAGTGTGGATTGGATTGATCCAAGAGTGGCGGCTCTGACTGAGCAAAGAAAACATTCCGTAAGGTGGATTGCTATGTACTACTTCATCGGTACGACCAAACGGTTGGAGCACAAAAAAAAATGTAAAGACTTTATTGAATGAGGCGTGCGATCATTGTCATTTCTTATGAAGTTATTTAGAGTTCACATTTTAGTAGAGTGAGTGGGGCGCATGCGCGACTACTTTAATCTACTTCCGATTTTGTGTGTGTGTGTGTGTGTGTGTCGAGGGGGTGACGGGAAATTGAGGAAACACAATGTGGAGAAGTACATGTTTACTTCCATCAGATCGCTACTTTATAAAAAAAGTGTACCTATAACAGTAGCAGCTGGAATGACTAAAAACCAGATGTGTATATGAGGACTAATTTGAAACAGATTTTACACTATTTGACGGGCAAAGAGTATGGTCTTTAAAATGTGGCCGGTGTATTGGAAGTTCCAACACAACAAGATAAACCCCGGGATAAATCAACGGCAGCAGCCGGTGTGTGATGTTAGTAGCACAAAGATCTACCAAACTTGTCATTTTACAGGTTGAATGAAAGAAATGGGTTAATTTGATCTTTACAATATATTAATAAACATCTGTTTGATATTTAAATTTTTAAAAAAAGTAATAAGCTATTTGCATACAGATCTAGTGCTTTATTCTTAGAAAAGAGTTAATGACTTTTTACATTCAGAGCTTGCACATAACTTGGATGAGGGACGAGGTACATGGGTAAAAGTAAAGTTCCCCTTTCACACCTTGTGGTCTGTAGGGCAGATGATGTCAAGGTCATCTGTTTCTGAGCATTACGGTTAACGAGGGTATCATGTGGCCAGCACAACCACCAACCGCCTTTACTTTTCCCTAACTAATGTCAGGTGCCCATTAGAGCTGGGTGGACTCAGGGGCGCTCGAAGATCCCGAAATTAAAAATCCCAGTTTTCACCAGGATTCAAACCCCCGGTTTGGAAGCCAAACCTTTTACCGCTCAGCCACCGCGCCTCCACAAGGGGTAGTAGGGAACAATAATTGGTTTCTTACATGGTTGACAACTATTTGACTATTTCCTTTAAAGAATGAATTGAAAAGCCTCGAACAGGTTCCTATCAAACAACGAGGCCAAAACTAAGTGGCCAGATCAAGTTTTACGCGTGCTGGGGTGAACTACTAGAGAGGCAGCGGAAGTCTCCCCGTGAATGACCGTACACATAGTTGGTACTTCAAAGTGTTGGAGGCAAGAAGCTCTTGGGCCCACTTAGAAATAGCGTGACCCGTATATTGAGCGCAACCCTCACACCAGTTGTAAGACAGAGGCCAACACGTTTCTTTATCTACCTTATCGTCACCATGAACAAAATAGTTCTCACACGAACTTTGCTAAACCTGAGAGTAGGCTGTGATCAATCTATAAGCATACTGGAGCTTCTCTAGTCACTGAATGAAATGAAAGCGATCCTTGTTTTATCTATTATAAAGTAGTCGAATGTTAAACTTAATTTCAACCGTGTTATATATTTCTTCCAAACAATCTGGATGAATCCAGAAATAGGAACCTCTCAAAACTTCTTTAAAAAAAAACTTTTAAAATATAAAAGCCAAACTAGGAACAATGTCATTCCTGAAGAGCGATACCATACAGCAATATGTTTAGAACACCAGTGTGTTTTATGATGCGAGGATGGAGGATGGTGGACGCAAACAATGCATGTTCTGCTCAAATCCCCCGAGACTGTACCACCAGACCCCCCCCCCTTTCACCTCGATCTACGTGTTACTTACTTTTCTCTCCTCGCCTGTTGTTCTCCATGACCTCCACCCCAAACTGTATGAGATCCCCTGAGTAAATCTCCCGTGCCGGACTCTCCTCGCCTCCCTTGCACAGCCGCTGGTTGTTGATAAAAGTCCCATTGCTACTCTTGGTGTCTTGTAAATAAAACTGCAAAGTAGGACACACAAAATAGAATCATCAAATTGTGTAGAGAGATGAGCAGCGATCAGCACTGTTGAATTCAATTTAAACAATAAGAACATTTTTGCTTTGTTTTTTTTTTACACGCACACACACAAATCTTAATTCTAGCCAAAGCAAAAGGCTGTGAAGAATGTAGAGAGACTACATATATATATTGTACCTAAACTTTCAAAACTTTTTTTTTCTCTAGTCTGAAATTAAAAAAAAACTTTTTTTTCTAAATTTGTTCTTCAGTTAAAAACCCACCATTGACACCCCCTCCCAATCCTTGCAATATAACACTGTGATTCAAAAGTCAATTTTCAGAAGAAGAAGGGGGGAGAAAAAAAGATACTTTTCCATTTATGACCTAATAAGTTACTGCTGAGCATGACTCATATTCCATTATTCATCCCAAACAATGTCATCTGTACTTGAGTTAAACTAAATGTGTGTGGTACGGTTAAACGCTTCACATAGACTTAAAAGTCACACAGCCATTCTATCGATTTTTATACATGGAAATCAATTAGTTACAATTAGCCTCTCTTTCCATTGCAATCAACCCAGATACAAAGAGCAATGCCAAACATTTCAATTGAAAAGAGGAATGCCAACCTGAAACTTGGTAACAAACTTTGTAAGCGGTGACGCAAGACAGACCAGCAGACAACGGAATGCGAGGGTCTCAACCAGTGAACAAACAGACCGGGCGTTGGGAAAGACGGTTGAAATGTGGAGATTATCTGTTCAATGTAACCAGTCAGGTAGCTGCTTCTTTTAGATATGGACAGCTGTAGCTAGGTCAACCATTGCATTAAAAACATTAACCTGAAGAGATTCTGCACTGGACAGGACGTGGTTGTTTTTTTTTAGATCAATGTTAGATAGAGTCACGTGATATCTGTACTGCCCTCCACATCCCACTCACCCCCCAGCCAAAAATAAAAATGAGAGATTACCGAAGCAGGATATTTAATAGATTTATCTCGTGCATTACCAACCGATTTTTAAATCATTCTAATACAAGATAATTAGCAACCCAATTAAGACACCGAAAAGAGAATCTAAATCGACCACAGGCGGACAATGGTTATATCTGCGTTGGTTGTGACAAAATGTGTAGGTCGCATCTGGTGCTGCGTGGCCACGTGAAATACTGCACTCCTCGGACTCCAAGACAAGCCTTTTTAACTCTTTCTCTCCAAAATTATTTACCACATTCTGGTGGAATCAACGCTGGTATCGTCAGTTAGGAGAGAAAGAGTTAAGACACCGATAATCCATTCCAATTAAATGTTTATCCAACTAGACTCAACTATTAAAATGAGAGACGTGACATGCAGAAATTGGGTTTCAAGACAATGGAATGTCATCTTCCCAAGATGTACAAAACATGTGAACAGGTCAGCTAAACACGGCGGTGGCTTAGGCATTGTTACAGGTATAGCCGTTTAGCCTGTTTGTTTGTTTATAATTCATCGAGAAAAATGTGTAACGCAGCAAGAAAAAAAACACAATACTTTTAGATGAATGATCTTTCTTATATTAGATTTGAAAAGAATGTCAGCTTCACACTGAAACTTCAAATAACACAGAACAAACAAAATAGCATACCAGGAATGGTGTACTGTTATTGAAAACAACGTGTTCTACACACATCAACAGCTTTGTCATGAAAGGCTATTCCATAGTACAGGGGTTCTCAACCTGTGGGTCGCGCCCCCCTTGGGGGTCGATTGACGATTAGCCAGGGGTCGCCTAAGACCATCGAAAAAATGGATTGCTATTGTCTATTCTTCTTTTGCTGTATGTACATTTTCTTGTAGGAAAGAGTGGGTGGACACTGGACTCGATCTCGAAAACGGCTCTAACGATTTTCCTAGAATTTCGACAGTTTACGGTAGATCTTTGCGGAAAAAAAAAAACGCAGCTATTTAGCCACACGGGGAAAACTCTGGTTTGACCGTCTTTTTTTTTTTTCTTCAAAATATGATAATCTTTTAAATTAAATTTGGTCTAGAGGTTTACACATTATATATGTCAGAGGGTATGTATGTATTGATCAAAGAGTTAAATAAAAAATATGGGCGTTCGGGAACCTTTAGCTCACCATATTCTTAGTAGTCTGGATCTATAGGTAAATCACCAAACTAGAATCTTGTATACTAATCTATACCATATATCTAGATCCAGTGACCTAGTCTGCTTGCTCTCATATTAATGCTGCCATGTCTGGATCTGGATCGCCAAACTAGAATTCTATATACTCTGAGTAGATTTATACAAGCGCTTAAATATTTTACGTGGGGGAAGGGCGTTGAGACCGAGTATAAATGCTCCTTTTTTTAAAAACTATATCATTCATTAGTTATTAAGAGCAAAGGAATCACTCTTACAAAAATATATCAGCTTTACAAAGGAGGCCTGGTCTTTTAAAAAAGTCTTTTATTTTTAGGTTATTTGTTACAATGAATATTTCAGAAAGTTTTCTTCCTTCTTTTTCACCTTAAAGTAAGCACAAAGCAAATGTGTATTTCTCAGCCCCACCCCCCACCCCCGACCTGTCAATGACGAGTAACCTAGTTAAGAAACACCAGACTAAAACAGGATGAGATAATATGGTGAAAACAAACAGACAAACAGAACATTTAGGCAACTTAGAACATCCTTCTTTCTCATGGATTTGTGAGCTGGTCGGGGTTGAATGAAATAGATACATGTTGAGCATGTACGAAGTCCTATCATTTATATACAAAGAACGTGAAAGAGCTCTCGCTAAAAGGAGGCCAATAAGTGGAGAAAGAAGCGCAGAAAATACACTAGATCTAGATCTAACTATTACAAGATATTTCTGGTCTCATATGATGTGCTTTATACTCTCTAGTTCAATTTTTTTTTTAAATGGATATTTTTTTAGTGTAGTGAAATAAGGGTTTGGAAAGGGAGGGGGGGGGGTGGAGAATGACAGGTTTATGCTTATAACATTCTAGTGTGCATGGAAATCTGTTTCTTTGTGTGAGTATCATAGCGTGAGTGTGATTTGAGGGAGGAAATGAGAAAAAAAAAAGTTCAATCAAGACACCACAGGGATTCAGGGGGGAAGCACTGATAAAAACTTGATTGACTGACACACCCTTTTAGGGGGATTATAAATATTAGTTTCAAAATGTTTGCAAACATGTTTGTTTAATAACGTCGCATTATGGTCATTATTTCGTGTTGGTGTAAATCCTGCACTGGTCTGCTAACCATCCATTGCCGAGCTCAGACACTCTTTGTTCTCAAAACAAATATAATGATTACTTGAAATAAGAAAAGGGGGGAAATTATCATTTCTAATGTTCTTTCACATTTAGAGTTCATTCGATTTGTATCGCAGTTTTTTTTTTAACAACGCTCTTAAAGCACTGCCAAACTTTCCCCTCAACATTAACCCTGCATCTGCTCCACTGTCTTGGTTTTCACACTCATAAGACTTCCTGTAAACACAAACTTCTTCGGGCGTGTGGGGACTGTTGTGCTTAAACACGCAAACACGTCCATTCATTGAGGGGACGTTACTCTTTAGGGAAGCGATCTGTCTTATCGGGTATGACATTTAGAGACACACACACACAAAAGTTCTCTTTATGAACAAAGGTCCCTAAGGACAGGCAATGTACTAGTCACCCGTTTCTGTAACCAACCATTTTGTTTTCACTGGTGTCACGTGACCAGCATGAAGCGCAATGGTCTTGCATTCCTTTAATGAAGAGTAAACATCAGATAAAAAAAGAGGAATGCCTCAAAATTATGACATTAAAACACAAGAACCGTCAGTTGGACACGTGACACAAATCTTTTCCACAGAGCTGCCAGGTCACCGAAACAAACAAAACTCAAACCAGACAAATTTAGTTTTAAAACTCACTATAGCATAGTCGACTTTTCTAAAAGGGGTTCAAATCAACAACTTTTTAAAAATGAAATACATAGACTATGAACACTTCGTACACTGGATACACAAGATATCCAGGCCATGTATAAGTTATTCGCTTGGGTAAGACGGTGCCCCAAATGGGTGCTTCGTGAGACAATGCTATGTCTTCCTGAAAATAACGTCCGTTTTTGTTCTTGGAACTACTTCGAACTATTGAAAGTTACTTTGGTGCTGCCAAAAAGGCAGACATTTAGGAGGAAAATTGTGAAACAAGTTTGGCAACCACTGGTTCAAGAGTAGCAACTTGGAACATGAGCACACAAGAAATACAACAGACAATCACTGACATTTGACGGCCTGTTGGCTTCCTATACCCAGAGGTGTAGTGATCTACAATTTACAGGTCGTTCCCCCTCTTTCTCTCCTTGAGTTAGTTGCAACGTGTTGCAGGGGGGAAAGGAATACTAAATTAAGCCTCCACAGGGCAGACCAACCTACTGGTAACTGTACTAAGTACCCGACCACTACTATTACACTTTATTGAGAATGTGTACGATATGAATTCAAATCAGACCAACCTACTGGTAACTGTACTAAATACCCGACCACTTCTCATACACTTTATTGAGAATGTGTACGATATGTATTCAAATATGGTGATATAGATTCATAATGC
The DNA here is from genome assembly GCF_947242115.1 of Biomphalaria glabrata. NCBI lineage: Eukaryota > Metazoa > Mollusca > Gastropoda > Planorbidae > Biomphalaria > Biomphalaria glabrata. Next base: position 50,646,132 of record NC_074714.1, read on the forward strand.
CGATTTGGCCCAATCCTAACTCCTTTCTTGTCAATTGCCCAATCGTCATGTAACATTATGAGAAGTGAGAAGGGGAAAGTGTCGGACCCACCATGGAGGTACAAAAGAAAAAAAGGAGAAAATAGAGATCATGATGTAATAACGAGGACAGGTTCCAACTTGGGAAAACTTCCAGCAATGTTGGACTGTTACAAAACAGAACTACTAGACGCCTGCCACTGAAAGACACGGAATGAAGCATTCAGTTGAATGGAAACTGGTTGAGATGCAATTCCATTTTTGTTTCTACTGTGTTTCAATCGTTGGATAATATTAGCTGCATTAATTAAGAACAGCATTGAGGTTAATTAATAAAAAAAATAATAAACTTTTGACTACAACCTTTGGAAGCAACTTTCCAATCTGATAAAAGATTAAATTGATAATTTTAAGTTATTGAAAATATTGTTTATTCTTTGCATACAACACATCTTAAAAATAGAGGGCATTTTTATTATCCACTACTTGCACAGATCACTCCTACAATCACAGTGTCAAATTGTTGCATGTTATAATTGATAAATGTTTCTAGAATCAATAGCTTAGCTTTAAAGATTTTTTTTTTTTGTTAGCTTTCCCTAGTTAATAAATAATCTGTTTGAAGCTAGTACATGAAAAAAAAAAGTACATGGAGGTCTCCTTGAAAAGTATCAATATTATATATATATAACATTGTTGCATGTTATAATTGATAAACTTTTCTAGAATCAATAGCTTAGCTTAGATTTTTTTTATTTGTTAGCTTTCCCTAGTTAATAAATATTCTGTGTGAAGCTAGTACATGAAAAAAAAAGTACATAGAGGTCTCCTTGAAAAGTATCAATATTACATTAAAGGGTCTTGCCTTTGATACTTAGTAGTTGGGACACCAGATGCTGGTGAGTGAACACTGGCAATATATATAATTATATACAATGTTAATTCAATTGGTATAACCATCAGGCCTTTGACCTTGCCCTTGTCAGAAATCAAAAATTGTTTTGGCCAAGAAGTTAATATGACACTTAATAGGCTAATTATTTGATATACTAATCTAGAATCAGATATAGGATAATTTAGCTGACAAGGGTAAAGCAAGGTGACATCTACATACTAAAACAAAGTAAGATCACAAGTCAAAACAAGCCTAGACACACAAACACACAAAAACTGGAATGAACGGGAGAGAAGAAAGAGAACAAATAAAATAATATCTCACAAAAAAAATAATAATGTCATTACTAAGCTAATCAAAGACAACTACAATACATGATTAATATGAGAAAAGAATAGATGATTTCTGTTGAAGAATTGAAGCAGATGGTTGGCAAGGATGATGGACAGAAAGATCTCTGTAATTTTGTGTCAAAACATTTAGAAAATCTAACATAAAAAATGTGCTTCTTGACTTAAGAATACATTGTAGTGTGGTGATTATATTTATTTTTATTTAGCAAATCAGGTAACATGGCTGATGAAGCACTACAGAGAAATATATTGTTGTATCTGTCCTGAAGTATGGGTCATCATATAGTCATCACATGGTCGACTCAATTAAATTATCTGTGTACTAAACAGTTACATAAACACACATTGGTGTAAATATTGACCAGTCACTACCATAAAACTTGACTAAGTCAAAAATACTTCTTGGCAGCCTCCCATGACAACCAAATCGTATTGTAAATATTTCATGGAGTTTTTAACAAATACATAGAGATAAATTAGGATTGAAAATGTAGAGTAGTATATATGAGTTGTTGTTACTAAAAAAAAAAAAGAAAGGTAAAATGTTTTATAAATATCTTATTGTTGGCTTCACAATATCATCCCAATTTCAATGTCATTTGACAGTCACTGAATTTTTAATGATGCACTTTTAACACTATGGAATTTCTCTGTGTGTTGGTGTTATAAATGCTTTTTTTTTTTTCAAAAGCATGAAAAGCTAACAGGTTAATAAGCAAGCTGTAACATTTTATTGCTAAAAAAACGTTTTGTGAAAGTAGTCTGTTTAAATTATTGATTATTAAAACAACTCATTTTATGAAACTATTGACATCAGTAATGATTTAGCACTTTCATTCAAATAATACAATTTTTACACTGAAAAGAATTGTTGTAATTCAACAAACTGTAGCTTTATGAATATAAAAAAAAATAAAAAATATTTCAATGCCAATCATTGAGCTAGGTGTATTTAGAGATATAAAACTAGAAATAAATATTTAAGGTGGATATAGCTACGTGGGAATGTATGGCTGTATTGAAATAGCAAATCATGAACAAACACACAGACATCATTCTATCAAGTAACATTTACTTTTACAACACAAAAAGACGTTTCCTTCCATGAGATTAATAACAAGCTAATAACGATGAAATTGTTCACCATTTAACTTTTAAAAAAAAAAATAAATGCTCCATTCAATTTTATTCCCCTAACTAATACAGTTCCGTTTAATGTACAATCTATGAAGAAAATGCAGGAGTTAAGAAAACTAGCCAATATGGATTGAGAAATGTGTTGCAGCTTCACATAGAATAATGATATTGTAATAGAATAAAAAATTTCAAGGCCTGGAAAAGAGGTACCCTATTTCAGGGCCAACAGTTAACAATGTTGCTTTGAGGTCAACACACTCTCCCCAATGATGTGATATACCTGTTAAGACCTGTGGTTACAGTAACAACACAAATTAACTGAATAAAAATACTAAACTTTAACCCACTTAAACAAAAACCCCAGGAGAGAAGAAAAAGGACAATTTTGTCAAACCAACAGAGACAAGAATGTACACTTTCCCTATTCTGTTCAACACAATATCTTATTAAATTCAAATTGTTAATGGAAAGCACTATGGAAACTCTAACATTAGGGCTAAATACAAATCTTCTTATTTGTGGACAAGATAGAACACTAGACAGAAACAGAGTAAGAACTAGCAGACTTGGCGTTGGGCATTGACAATGTATATCAATTGCATGCATGTCAACTATACAACTTCTTCACTTTCAGTCTCATTTAAGCCAATTGAGCAAAGTCCTGCCCAAGTCCTAGATACAACCATGGTAAATGTTTGAGTTGAAGATATTGCTCAAGCATACTAATTTAGAGGTGTGGCTGAGAGGCAGAAACCGCTTGGCTACAAATCAAGGAGTTCCAGTTCAAATCCCAAATCAAGCTGAGTTGCGCTTTCTGAGCACATAAAGGCAGCATGGAAACTTTCTCCCAGATATCCCCCCAGTTCCCCACCTAACAGATCCACAAAAGAGATTGGACCATAAAGAACTGAGCATAAAAGATGTACTACACAAAAGCTGCTACCCTGGACGAAGATTCTAACTTGGCTCTTAATAATTTGTGTTATCACAACACTTTTTGTCTATGTCACAAACTTGGCTCTTTATTATGTGTTATCAAAACACTTTTTATCAATGTGACAAACTTGGCTCTTTATTATGTGTTATCAAAACACTTTTTATCAATGTCACAAACTTGGCTCTTTATTTTGTGTTTTCACAACACTTTTTATCAATGTTACAAACTTTGTTTTCTGTTATCACAATACTTTTTGTTTATGTCACAGCATATATATATATATATATATTATATATATATATATACTCACTGCAGGGATGACACTAATTTTCAAGCAAACCCCTGAATTCAACCTCTCAATTTTAATAAACCCTCAAACTTTGAATGTGCTGGCTAAAAATTTCTGAGTTTAAAACTTTGCGAAGAAACACTTTAAGAGTAAAAATGACATAGATACTATTTAATCTGTATACCAGTAATTTCGTACATACATTGTTGTACTAATCAAATGAAAGAACACCTTAGACACCCACACATCCATAGAAATTGTATAAAATTTAGTTTCTAAATAAAGAAATACAATGAGACAGATATATGCCAACAACCAAATTTTTTTCCTTCATTAAATTTCATAATATTAAAGCTAACTATTCTAACTGTAATACTTATTTTCTCAGTATCACTTTAATTTTTAATTAATTAATATTTTTAAATCACAGCTTTTCCCCAGTAGTGTGGAAATTCTGTCACTCAGACACCGTGTCAGAATTCCATTGACATAGCAACATTTTTAATTGTTCTAATTTTCAGTAAAAAAATAAATATTACTGACCTTTCCAGTCTCATACCAAAGCATTGCATGATGTCTTGAAAGTACCTTGCAGTCAAATATTCCATTATTAGAAGATGGTCGAGCGCGAGCAACTGATCGACCAATTTTTACTGCTTCATGTAAAGAGATTTGTCTCTCCTGGAATGGGTGCGAGTTTGGACGACATGACAAAATTGCCAGTGCCGACATAGTTGGACGAATTTTTTCCTCCCCTTCCACCTGAAATATTTAACAAAATGCAAATTTAGAAGTTAATACTTTTTCTGTTAAAATATGAAAAGTAATTTTTTAAAGTTCAGCCGGGCAATACAATTTCATTGAAAAATAAAATTAGGAAATTAGAATTTAAGAGAAACACTAGTCTATATTTACTATTAGTTTTTTCATTTCTTTTGGATAGAGTGCAATGGTTTTTTGTGAGTTTGTTCTCCCACTCTTGGCGAGTGTGTCAGCCTTCTCATTTTCTTCAGTTCTATACGTGCTGTTATCCATTGATTCCATTGAATAACAGTTTTTTTTTGCTGTTGTTGTTGAGCTTGAGAATGCTGACCATGTCCTTCAAAACTGTTCTCTTTACCATCATGAGGCCCATACAAGACATTGGCCCCAAAAGAAAGAAAAACTGAAAACTATAGGGAGAGTTCCTGGATTTGGAAACCACTGTGCAGTTCATCTCATATATTGGTCTAGTAGTCTAGTCATCTGAACGCTCCAACATAAAAATGAGAATGAGGAAGAAGAACTAGTCTATTCTATAGACTATCTATATAGAGTAGTAAAAAGTAGTAGTATAGAGATCTAGACTAGATTCTTCTAGATCTAGACTCTAGATGATAGATCTAATCTAATTCTAACTATTCACTAATTAGACTCTATAATTCAGTCTCTAGATTATATTCCTATTCCACTAATGAGTCTAATGTCTACTCTAAAACTAACAGTCTAAGTGACTAGTTTAGAGGTCTACTCTAGACTACTAGAATAGATCTAGATCTATATAGTATATATAGTCTAACAGTTAGAAACACTGAAATTGTCTGAAACTAACAGTAGTACTACTAGTGACACTAGTCTAGTACTAACACTAACTCTAACACTTCAACTCGGTTTTTGAGTTTTAATTTAAATTTTAAGTGACCAGTCCAGTAATTGAATGATCCAATCAGTCCAATCTAATCTATTTCCAACTCTAACTCTTAACTTAAACCAACTTTGAACTAACCAAGACTCAAGACTTCAAGTCTAAGTTTAAATTATTAAAATAAATCTAAGTTAACTAAGTTTAGTAACAAAATAGTGAAATACTTTCAAATAATGATTATAATGATTTAAATGAATAGACTAGACTTGACTAGTGACTAGATGTAGATCTGCTAGATCTAGTCAATCTAGATCTAGATTCTACTAACTATAACTATACGACTATAATAGTCACTATAGAGTATAGACTAACTATAGAGTTAGACTCTTGAGTGAGTGACTCTTAGTTTAGTCTTACTCTACTTCTACGCTTCTGGTTAATCTTATCTTAAAGTATAGCTATAGGATCTAGAATCTAAAATCCATCTCAATCATTCACCAAAAGTAGATTATAGATTAATCTAGATTCTAGATCTAGATCTATGTTTGTAAAGTAACTTACCATTTTTTTTTGCCCTACATTTTCTTCCTTTTCTACGAGACGGCCATTTTGTTAGAATCTTTACTCTCTGGCTCTTTAAAATAATTAGAATCTACCTTAAAAGTCCAACAAATCAATTAATATGAAAAAAATGCTATTTAACAAAATTAAAATATTTAGTAGATCGTTTAATTTGCATGAAAAAAAATAATTAATTATAAATATTTATAACTTAAGCTTAAAATTACAGACAAGCTATTGAGATTGAGAGTATGCACTAGCACTTAAAAAAAACAAAAATGGGTGACAAAACTTTAGAAACTGAGGATATCCCTCGGAGCGTAATAAATGAAGACGAACCGATTAATAAAAGTCTAACAATGCTACCATGGGACAGATTTTCTAACTGGATCCACTGTGCCTGTGTTGTGACTTTTGATTTGGAGTTGGGCCAGGCTATGGAGGTTCATTAAATTTATTTTGTTTTAGTTAGAATAAAGACAATGACTGAATGACAGAACACTGAACAGTGATTACAGTGAATTGAGTGAAACTCAAACTGTGAAAGTCTGATTTAGTGATTAGTCTGAATCAGCGGCAGTGAGTGTAAGTGTAATCATTCACTGTAATAATGATACAGTAATGTCAATCACATTCATTCACTGTCAACTATTGTATTGGGTCTATTGAACTATCTTATAATCTTACTATCAACTTCAGATGAACTTGTCTTGAACTTGAACCACTGACAGACTGACTGAGTGACACTGACTGACAGTGAGTCTGAATCACTTGAATCAGTGTTATTTAGACAGTGTCAATTGCAATGTCCCAATTATCAATTAATGTTAATAATTAGATTAATTAGATAATAATATTAATAGTGTTAAATGTTACATTTACATATATTAATGATATCATATAATAATAATAATAATAATCTTTATTATCCGTAAGGAAATTTGTCTTACAATTTGTGCATTACCAAACAAAAAACATTATAACTATAAGAAACCAAAGTGTACATTCACACCAGACTCACTCATAATTTACATGTGACAAAGTTTGTACCAGATTGTTCTTATTTAATGATTTGATTGCCAGGGGAACAAAAGAGTGTTTGTGTCTGTTTGTCTTTGCTATCGGTGTCTTGTATCTCTTTTGTGATGGTAAAATCACAAAATCCTGACACAAAGGGTGATTCTTTATTTCAAGGATCTTGTTAGCTTTTTTATAGATGTTTGTCTCAAACAACTGCCCAAATGGGGTTTGTTTTTTGCCAATGATTTTGCCAGCAGCATTGAGGATTCTATTAAGTTTATTCCTATTTTTAATGATCAGATTGCCATACCAGGCAGTGATATTGAAACTGAAAACATTGCAGATGTGTGTGTGATAAAACATATACAGATCTATTTAGAGTTAGAGAATCTAGTCTAGACTAGATCTACTACTGAGACTACTCACTGGATCTAGACTAGAATATACATCTAGATGAAATCTCTAAGTCTAAACTCTAAACTCTAAATTTAAATCTATTTTATAGAGACTAGAAATCTAGATCAGATGAGTAGATCTGCAGATTATTCTTTCTAGATTCTAGATCATCTATCTAGACTAGATCCCTAGACATCTAGTAATCCCTAGAAATCTAAAAATATTATAATTATTTAAAAAAATATATTATATATAAATTTATTATAAGAATTTCAATTAGACCTCAAATCTAGATCTACCTCCCTCTAAATCTAGATGTTTGTAAAATGTTTTAGATGTACCGCCTTCAGAGTTGAAGATAATTTACTAAAAAATAAATTACTCCCTCTAGAGTCCAAACCTCCCACTGCACGACAGAAGTTTGTGGCAGACAGGGTATGAACCTGGAACCATCGACAAGTCCGAACGACACTCCACTATAGCATGCATACCGCATGACCCGGCAGCCTTCTGTTTAATTCTATATCATTAGAATTAGATCTATTAGTTACTAGATCATCTAGATCAAGATTTAGAATTTAGAAATCTAGATCAACCTCTAGAGTTTCTTAGACCTATATGAATCTAATCTAGATCTATCATATAAATATATAGATCAAGAATTCTAGTTACTGATAGTGTTAGTTACAGTTTCAGTGTTAGTCTTGATCAGTTGCTGAACTAACTATTTTACTACTCTAACTTACTAGTCTCTTTTAGTTCTTCTTTACTTTACTAGAATCTAGATATAAATCTTGTATTACTTCAAAAAAGAAGATGATACGTCCTACGCATCATGCATATTAACCAATGACTTAAATTCTGCCAAGTCACTGGTTTTTCTGGCTAGCTCAAACAACCCATTCCATGCTCTAATAGCACTGTACAAATTTGTCCTAGCATATGGGACGAGGAATGTGCCTTTATCTTTGTATCTTTCAGAGTATTTTATTAAATTTTGTTTTTGTATTTGTATTACTATCTAGCTTAGCTTTAGTTAGATCTAGAATCTAGTAGCTAGACTCAACATCTAGATCACTAGTCTAGTCTTTACTTTTGGAATAACATTTTGGTCTTACTAGATCCAACTCTAACTAAAGTTACTTTAAAGGGAAGACCAGGAGTTGGACTTGTTGTCATCCACTTCTGACAATAACAACCTTACAGTACAAGATAGAATATAGACTCACACATAATTAAGTTTTTTATTATAAATAATATAATCTAAAAATATATATACTACACTGTTTTTTTTTTCTTTCTAAAAATGGAAATTTTAATTCTGCATAAAAAGTTGTAAAAGATATAGTAAATATTGTATACTACCATTTTTTATTTAGATGCCTAGAAACATTTATAAATAAATTTTACATTATAATATATATATATATCAAATTCTTGAAATCACAGGAAAAAAACAGGATTACAATAGATTTTGTTTTATGGCTACATTGAATGAGATCAGATTTATACTAGTTCAAAATATAATTTCAATTTGTTTGCACTTTATTTAATATTATAAACTAAAATCCAACTGCAAAGGAATTGCAAGCAGCATTCACTCTGACTGCTATTTCTCTAACATCATACCTCTCTTTGCTTCATTATGCTCATGTAAGGAGTTGGTTCACAATGCACCAATCCATTAAATATTAAGTCAAAAAACATTATAAGAGTTGTGAGATGGGGGGGGGGGGTGAAACTTATTTATACCTAAAAAAAAAGTTTAGAACAGCATCTAACATAATACTGTCATCCATTTGAAGAAAAAAAAAAGTTTAATTTCAAAACAAAGATGGTGCTAAAACAATTTAAAGAAAAACATTATTTACTACTATTTATTAATAACACAAATTTACCATACCACTCAAAATCTTTGATTATGTAAGTACTGAACATTCACAAATTTTACTGACTTATCACTGCTGTTGGATTTGATTGATTGCTAAGTTAACCTTAACGCCTACTTTCACTCAGTGTTCTGATCTTACACAATAAAAAACAGATTTAAATTTATATTTTCTTTTTAATAAATATAATACTTTGAACAGTAACTTGTATAATTTACAAAAGGCTTTTTTTTTTTCAGTTAATTTACCCTGGCCATATCAAGTTAACAGATAAAGAGGTATTTAATTAAAAGCAATTTATTTTATTTGTTTTTAATCAACATGTTTCTGTTGTAGTAGTGTTCTCTATTTAATTTTTTTTAATTTTTTTTTTGTTTGGGATCTAGATTACTGAAGAACTGGTTTATAAATAAATAAATATATACTTTTTTTTATTGATGACGCTTGAAAAAAATGCAATATTTATATTTTATTTCTATTTTTTAAAGTTATTTAAGGAAATTACTTTAGTGATTATTCACTAAGTAATTAGTTACACATTTTGTTTTTACCTTTCCCAACAGAAAATGAATATATGTTATCTCTCCTTTCCTGATTCCAATTCAGGTGAGTAGACAATCTTGGAATAATTACTCACTTATAACATGATACGAAAAAAAAGTTAACTGAGTTTAATTTGAATTAAATGCAGCATGCATGCAACAACATGTGAGTGATAAGTGACGTGATACTCTTGTGCCCTGCCTATATATGCTTTGACATATTGCTATCCATACATTACATACATAGAAGTCAAATGTTTGGGTCACCGTCACAGTATTATTTGACCATGCGAGGCAGTACAAAAAATAAACTTTTTTTAAAAACCTCTCTAATGTTTATATTAGCTGTGTTTAACCACGGGAAGACTTGTTCCTTGTGAGAATCAGTTCTGGTGTATTTGAAAAGCTAAAAAGATGTACTATACATGTTTCTGAATATATACTACACATGTTTCTCTGGGGCTTTCCTGCTAATTGTTCTTCTGCTGGCCTTTCTACTGACGTCAGTATATACATGTGTGAGTTGTATTATCATTTTACAGAAGACTCAAATAATTGGCATAGAAGTGATGATTGTTATAGTGTTGTGTCAAGCAGCTGGGCTGTCTTTGTTTTACCCTTGACCATAGTGATTTTAGCTGCTTGCAGAAATTTCATCTCGCCTCAGCACAAACTTTCGACGGACATTGTCATCATCACTAGTATGGTTCACATACCATGTTACTGTGCAATGCAATGATTGTTCCAAATAATGTAGTGAGTTCAGAATACTAAGAAGAGTTCAGTTGTTCATCTCTCACAACTCACTTATGATTCAAGAAACTCTCTTGATAATGTTTCTCCAGATGTATTTATGAATTTGAGTTAAAACTTTCAAGTCGTTCTAACAGGTCTTTGCCTAATCACATCCTAAATTCATCTGTTACATCACTGATGATGTCACAAAATCTCTAGACATCCCTATGAGACATGTCATTACAAAGTAAGGAAAAAATCTCAACCAAATAATGTTGTGTCATGACAAAGATTATTAAACTTCCAGAATGATTTGAATTAGTTTCCTAACTTTTTGCCAGCTATTACTATCTCAATAATAGGATGAGCTTCTTCTTTAAAACAAAAAAATACAACACTTGCATTCTTTTTTTCTTTACCTTTGTATTCTGTACCCTCTAGTGTATCTACATGCTAGATGAAGTGTTTGTTGACACTGTTTTCTTTTCTGCATGTGTTTTTGTTCTAGTGTTTTTCAGACAAAAATATTATTCACACATATATATGTTGATCTAAGCATATTATAAATTTGGGATGAAAAATCCACAAAAGACATATTACTTAATAATTAGAAAAAAGTAACTTGACAGTAAAGCAGTTATCATATTTTGTTGACCTTGTAAGACACAGTAGAATAATAGAATATTGAATCACAGCATGGATATGAAAACATACCTAGTGTTAGTGCTTTACTATAATTCTTTATAAACTTTGTGTAAAACACACTCTTCACTTATGTCAGCATCATTCATTTGAATGTCTCGGAAAAGTAACCTGTTGTCCTTTAATTTTAAGGCTGCATGGGTGATACACAGTTTCACTTTAGAATACGTCAGTGTCCAGGTAGAAAGCCTCTTGTTCGAGCCCATAGCCAGTACAACAGAGATTGTCCAGTAACATTGCAGGTATCTTCATTTTGCATTTTTCTTCTTTTAATGGTGAATGTGAAATTAACTATGTCTTTTATTTTTAGTTCTGTCAACGTTTTGTCCCATGAGCTTTTAACCTTTCAGAGAAAAATCTTATGCTATAAATAACTTGTCTAATTGCTTTCCTTCTAATTACTTTCCTCAGTTAGATGATGCTCACTATTATGGTTTTGTTTACTTTAGACAGACTAAGGACAGGTCGATACGTCGAGGATATTTTCAGAAGGTGAACAGTTGTATTTTTTTATGCCATTCAAGTATATTAATACAGAAGATAATACTGTTCTTCTTTTATTGAATGTTACTTTGTCAAACATATTTAGAACTACCTTGATACAATAGACTTCAACATTCTATCTGAGACTGCCTTATTTCCTGCATTCATTTCTCCTTCTTTCCTATATGTAATAAACACTAGAGATTCACACTTATGATCAACTTGTCTTTGGTCAAGAAACCAATTAGTTCAATAAATAAATTATGTATGAAAATATAATTGAGTAAATTTTTGTGACAAATTATTTAAATCTCACGAAACCACTTCCTTGTTAAGTTTCACTTTGGTTGTTATTGGACATCTATCATCAAATTATCTAAATGATCTTGTCAAAATGTTTCTATTTTTCCATTTTCCTTTTAATTGAATCTATTTTACTTTAATAAAACATGTGCTCTATATTTCCAGTCTGTTGTTCTCATCACTAAACTGCCTTTTATAGCCTTATTTAATCAAGTCATTAGTATTATTGCCCCTGAGTACTTTGACAATGGGGAACCTAGTCTTGAAGCAGGTTGGTAGCAAAAACTGTTCAAATCTGTTAACTTTTATAAGCTGTTCATCAGTACTTCTTCTTCTTTATTCTCTTTTAAGAAAGAAATCTTTTTTTTTTTTGTTTCGTTTGTTTGGGTTTTTAATTTAAGAAATTAGAAAAAAGGAAATCTTATTTTTGTTTCGTTTGTTTGGGTTTTTAATTTAAGGAATTAGACAAAATTATTACACATATTCTTGATGATAAAATAGAATCAAATACAGTGATGTAAGGTTCCATTTTAAGGTACTGGTTAACTTAAAATCTTTTGCAGCCTGCCATGACATCGATCAATGGCCTTTACCTGTGCCAGGTGACACACTCAATCTTCCCATAATGGGCTCAGTTATACAGGTAACATCAAAGATAATGAGATGATGCCAATTTTCTTTGCTATACTTTTGTTTGTACCCTGTGAACTGTACTTTTCTTTGCTTTTGTATTTAAAAAAAACAAAAATTGCTTATTTTTATTGTAAATATGTTTTCTGTGATGAAAAAAAATATCTATTTCTCAAGGTCTTGTTTAATCCAAAATTTTCTTGTTTTTATTTATACTTGTTACCTGCTAATTTAAATTCCAAGAAACACCTCTATATTTAGTTTTAATAATAACTATAAATATCTTTATTACAATATCATCAAACAGGTCATGGAAAAACAAATGTTCTAAGCTTATAAAAAAAAAAAAAGATATATCTAATGATTTTTTTGTGTGAAATATTTGTCTGCTCTCTATTATTATTTGTTTACCTTTTCATTTGGCCATCTGTTTGCATTGTTAGAAGTGAGTAAAGGATGGGTATGCCTTGGTGTGTACTTTCTAAGAAACATCTGCACTTCTTGGACTGACTTTAATGTCTGCCTATATTTTATAGTCTAGCTATAATGGCATCAGATATGGGTTCTAATAATAGACATTGAACTGAAAGGACATTATAAAAGTACTATTATTGTAGAACTACCCATTTATAAATAAATAAAAAGTATTTCTTACTTTTTGTATGTTATTTTGGTGGGTAGAGAAAGGTCAGCTTTAAAAAGTGGACACCTTCCTTCTTCAAGGTATATTAGATCTAATATTTTTCGACAACTGATAGGAACAACAGTTCACTGTCAGAAGATATTTCCAATCTGTTCGTTCTAATATAAGTATAGTAGTCTAAAAATAATTCTGTGTTTTTTATCTTGTTAGCTCTAAAAGCAATGTTGCTTTAACTAGCTTGTCATTGCATTTTCTATCCATGAAATAAAAAATGTAAATACCAATCACCAAAAATCTCATGCCATTATTTGTTCTTTTGTTCATTTTGTTTGATTGTGTTTTGCTGTTTGGGAAGTTTTTGGTTTTTCTTTTCTTTTTGAGTTGTCATTAAATTTTATTTATTTTCACTCTTTTTTTTTTTTTGTATGTCATCTCATTTCTGGTTGATTAGGTCAGACTTTCCTGTAGGTCAGACAAGCTGATAGGTAGTGTACCACCTAAGTATAGTCAGACGGTAAGAGAATTGTAGCTAACAAATTGATTTGCTTTAAAAAGTTGTAATATAATGAATATTATTGAGCATAGGTTTATAAAAATGTAATATTGAAGCAGTTTTTATTTTTGCATGCTAAAACATATTTTGAATGCTATTAATCATATCAATATGTTAATTTATTAAATTTAAAAAAATATATAATGATAAAGAGATTTGACAAGGCAATTAAAACTCACATTAACAAAGAATGAAATAAAGTCTTTTTTTTTTTATTTGATAACTATTTATTTATTAAAAACTATGGCAATAACTTAGCATAAAGTTGTGAAAATGTGTTAGTAATTGTTTAACCACAAAAAAATTATTACAACCAACTTCATAAGTTGGTCCTTGAAAATTGTATATTCATTTTTTTTTGTTTCTTCCTGTTATAATATAAACATTTGATGCATTGAATAATTTTGTAAGAAGAACAAGTCTGTCCTTTTTCATATTGTATTCATTATTTTGAAATGACTAAAAAAAAATCCCTCGCAAGACCTACTATTAGTTTTAAATAATTTTTGGAAGAAGATTAAAGGAAAAGCTTAATAGGGGCAATACCTTTCTGTATGGATGTGGTCATTGAATATTTCCTTGGTATCCTGTGCAACAGTTTTAATATGCTAAATAGACTCAACATATACAAATGTATTTATTTGTTAGCTTTCTGTTTATTGATTTCTCTGATCCTGATTTTCAGCATTCCATTCCTGCTCACTCTATTTTACCATCAATACATGAAGTAGATATTTACAGGTCAGTCTTGGTATTCTCTGCCGAATAAAGTGTTGTTGTTTTTTTTGTTTTTTTTTAACTTAAATTTCTTTTTTATATTTATAAATTGTATGTACTATTCTTGGATGTAAACAATAAATTCATCTTTTATTTTTCACTTTATCCCACAGTTCATTTCTTAGTATATTACCACATGTTCAACTTCTTTGGGAATTGGTGCTTATAGGGGAGGTAAGGTATTGACTACATCATTCACTCTTTAGTTTGTTTGGTGTTCTCCTGGTGTATTAGTTTATCTTTTTTTTTTTTTTTTTTTTTGTTTCACTCACGAACAACAAATAGAATGTTACATTTTTATTACAGGAGAGCTATTTTCATGCATGCTATATATAAATATTGTGGGATTGTTTCTTCTATATAGCCCATTGTAGTGATGGCGTCATCTCCAACTATAACATGTAATACCGTACAAGCTCTTGTCAAGTAAGTCTATTAGATCATTACTGCTACTTATTTTCTATTCAGCTATTAATCCTTACTTCTGATTTTAATAGCTGTCCTTCCCTACCTAAAGAAAGTTACATTATTGTTAGTATGCATCCACCTTTTAGTGCATTGAAATTTACATTTACAAATTAGATTTGGTTTCTATTTGAATGACCATCAATAATAAGAATAGCTTTCTGTTTTAATAGCTTAAGATTTTTTGTTTATCAGAAATTAACCTGAAATTATTTTCTTTCTTATTTGGTCAGCATGATAGCACCACTTAAGTTTTGCAGTGATTTCAGACCTTATTTTACTATTCATGACAGTGAATTTAGAGAATACACAACGAAAACACAGGCTCCGTGAGTGATTGTTTCATATTTATATCAAATACAATAATGTTTCAAATATCCTTCATGCATATTGTATTAGTTGTTTTTTTTTGTTTTGTTTTTCAAAAGTTTCACAAATTTTTACAACCTTGAAGTATCATTTGTAAGCACTTGCTAGGTTCATTAATGAATCTAATGGAATGCTGCTTAGTTTTCATTGAGGAAAAATGTATGATTCCATGGGACAACTGGTGACCTTTGACTTAAAACACAACACTTACTTTCTGAAGTAAAAAAAAAATTATTACTAAATGGACATTTTGAAACACACTTTTCTATACATTCAACAACAGACCAATTACATTTGTTGCAATGTATTATATCACAGCTATGTTGGCTTAGTTATTTATTGACCTGTAGCCTTTCTAAATCTTCAAGGGCAAGGCACAAGATAATTTATTATCATTATAAAAAAAAAACATGAAATACATTCATAATTTAGTTTGAATAATTCTTGTTCAAAATTATTACTGCATCAAGGCGTCATATCTTTTTTTAGAACACAATGCTGAATATCTTGACTAGTAAAACTTTTTTTTCCCTTCAGGCCACCGGTTATACTGGGAGTGACAAATCCATTTTTTGCCAAAACTCTGCAGCATTGGCCTCATATTATCAGGATTGGTGAAATGGGACCATTAGGTGAGAGTCTTTCATTAATAGACTAATTTTGTACCTTTGATTTTTTCAAAATATTTGGAACAAGATATATTCACATTGGCTGGTGCCATTTTTATTTCATTTCTGTTGGCTTTAAAACTACTAAAAAAAAAATTATTAAGTTTTATTTCTATTCTTAAGGAATTATGTAATGATGCTTTATTTAAAATGAAAATGGCCATCTGTTTGAATATACACAAGCCTCCGTCTGAACACATATCCTACATTGCATGGATTTTGAACAAATTTTGTGCATGAGCTATTGATAGTTTCTTTTATAACCAGATTTGTTTTGACCTGAACATTCCATTAGAACTGTTGATATAAACAACAGATGTTTACTCTAAAATTATTGTTTACAGTTTAGCTGTAGATATCAGTTCTATGTTGTACACTGGTAGTAAATAGGATCCCTAAAGGTTGCAGATTTCTTTTTTTTTTTCCATAATTATCACTCATTAGTTAATTTAAGAGAACTAATGAATGGAATTGAACTGTAAATTGCTAATTGTTCTGTAATTTTATGAGGTAAATGAAATCTATAATTAGCAAATTGAAAATATAATTAATAAATGCGTGGGTTTACAACAACTAAGAATATTGGCATCTTTTTGCAATATTCTTAAAGGGAGTTCACCTAAGCTTGCCAACAAAGTCAAGAAAGCTGCTGCTTTGAAGACTTTGGATTCCAACCCAGGTTTGTTAACACCTTAGCATGCCTGCATGCTGTCTTAGTCCTCTTGAGCTGAAGACTGTTTTAGTTTTCTGTTGCTTTATTTCTGCTTGATATTTGACAAACACTCTTAATGTATTTTGTGTTCTATAATTCGTAACTCAAAACTGAAGCATTTGAAGAAAAGGTTTAATTGTAGTAAGTTATAGACACCTGTTATCATCTTTTGTGATGGTAGTACTTTAAAAGTGGACTATTTATAATAACATTTCTAAAAGAAAACATTTTTATTGAAAATATGAAGTAAAGTAATTGCTAAAATAAATTGTGGAAGTTAAAAACATTTCTTGTGTAAACATTTATAAATTTCAGTTTTGTCTTATTTTGAATTAGCAAGAAATGTAATCTATTTTCTTTGAATTGAATTTTTTACATTTTAATTATAGATTTGTTTTAACATTTTAGTTGTAATGTCTTTAACACTTCTAAATATTTTAGTCCAAAAAAAAGAGTAATTTACTCTTATGGTCACTAATAAATTGGAGGCGCGGTAGCTGAATGGTAAAGCGCTTGGCTTAAAAACCTAGGGGTCCCGGGTTCAAATCCAGGTGAAGACTTATTTTTAATTCTGTTATCTTTAGGGTGACTCGTTCGACCCAGCTCTAATGAGTACCAGGCATTAGTTGAGTAAAAGTAAAGACATGTGGTCATCGTGCTGGCTACATAACACCCTTGCTAACAATGGGGGGGGGGGCACAAAAACAGATGACCTTTACATCATCTGTGCCATAGATTGCAAGGTCTGAAAGGGTAATTTTACTATCGCCAATAAATTAAGTAGTATGGAAGTTCCAAGTTACATTCTGTGGTGATTAACTTAAGTATTGCTTCACCTTGTGCCAGTGATGGATTCATTTTCTCAATATTTTAACTTTTTAGTCAACTAAATTTACAATCCACTAAAAAGTTTTTAATTTAACTTTCAGTTGATGTTGTTTCTTAATGTTACAAAAAAAACAAACACTTTTTTTTATAATTGCCATAAATGTCACAAAAGCTGGCCAAAATTTACCACTTAGTAAGTTATAAAGTCTTTATAATGTCAAAAGTAACTATGTCAATGATTTATAATTACAGAAGATCTAGAGATAAATGTTACCAGCAGATACTTATTTTAGCACATTCTTCTTTTTTCCCTGAACATTTGACTTCCTCTGAATAAAAAAAACAAATTTCATGCAGAATGAGTTAATATTAAACACTAATTGTTTTCAAACGAATAGCGTGTGTATTGTTTCAGAAAGGCCAATGTTAATAAACTCTTAGTCTTTCACTTCACATTGTATGCAGTACGTATATTCAATAGAATTTAAACATAACAGAGCTGAACAATACTTTCAACACAAATACAGTCACTATCCTGTTGTTCTCTCAACTTTGTTGCTGTTTTATTGTAGTTTGTATTATTTATTTGAGATCACTAAACGCTCCTAGATATTCTGTCATTTTTCTGTTTTTCATGTTTGACTTGAACATTAAATTATTAACACTTAACTTTTATGACACCCTTTGCTCAGTCGCTATACTCTGTAGCATTTTCCTATTTGGGAAGGTTCTGTTTTTGAGAATGTGACCAACTAATCAACACAGTAGTTAATAGAATTAAAACTTTAAAAAGTTTTAGTTTTTGCTCTTGCTACCGAAAGACAGAAGTGTTTTGGTTTTTTTTTTTTTCTTTCTTTCTTTCATTTTTTTTGCTTGCATGTTAGTAATAGTTCCTAGTCAATCTTGAAAACTAAATTAATCATTTTGTTTAGGTTTGAAATATTTCACACCTCAGAAATATAGATTAGTTGTGCAAAATTGGTATCCATTTGCAAACCCAAACTTTTTGGCTACATTCAGATTGTTTATAGAACTTGTTGTTAAGTTAATTATATATTCTCATATACATTTCTTTTACCAGGAGTCTACACCAGATACAAGTCTTTTCTCACCAAAGATAAAGCGATACTTAAACGTCTTATGAAAGTAATTTTAAATATTAATTTTCTGTTTATGCAATAATCATCATCAAACACTTAGTGAGGGCCTGAGAGGTTCAAGTCCTATTCTTGCAAAAGCCCTGGAGAGAAACCCTGCTGTTATGCGTAGTGTTACTATACAGGCCGAGAATTAGTGGTTTCTCAGAACTGTTGAAATGGAGATCAACAAGTCTGGGGTAGTTGAAAAGAATATGAGACATGGTTTTCCTCTTCCTCCCCACAGCAGGGGCACTGTGAGTCAAAATTAAGGCCTGAGCCATACAAATTTTGAGCCAGCGGGACATTGGCCCATCCTGTACTGTGCTATAATAGCTTGCTTGGTCCTGGATAGTATCCACCACAGGGAGACGTGGTTGGGGCACCTCATATGCGCCCAGACTCTGTTGTTTGTTTTTTTTTGTGACTTCTCCCAGCAGTCAAACCACTTTTCCATTTCTATTTTTTGGATTGTTGCTGGAACATGATGGGAACTCACAGCCTGCTCAGTAGGTGGTATTAGCCCCTCGTGGGCTAAGGAATCTGCAAGGGTGTTGCCAGTCACACAATTATATCGTGTGAAGCCATGATGACAGTGTCTATATTGGCGAAGGGGGGGCATGGTCCAGGGCTTTGCAAAGCCTTTAGCTTATGCCATAATATGTACTATATTTTTAATATTGCTTTTTAAAAATCTTATTGGTAGAGTTTCATGTTCACTTTATTTGTATTATTCCTATTCCTTTGCAGGGTTCCCAGCTGAAGAGACCTGTAGAAGCTCAGAATGCCATCTTGAGAAGACATTTGTTAGAACTTACTCACAGCTTTATGATTCCTTTAGTAAGTCCAAGTATCTAACAGAAATTTATTTCATTTGAAGACTTGGTGCTGAATTTAGTGATTAAAAGACAAAAACAATCTACAAAGGTCACTTGGTCAGAGGAAACTTAATTTTTATTCAGTGGATAACTTTCGAAACAAAATATTGTGTTAATTATATTTACATATTTTTTTATATCTTTTAATTTAAAAAAAAAAATTATTTTGATTTTACTTTCTAAGGAGAGATATATAACAAGCTTGATGCCTCTACAGCGAAACATTTCACCTCACAAGGTAAACTTTAAAAATTAAATAAATCTTGTAAAGTCATAATAATCCTTTGCTTAGTCTTGGGTAGCCCTTTAATAAATACTCATAATATTATAACTTGTACTGTTAAAATTAATGTTTTTCTGTATTTGCTATTGAGATACTGATAAAAAAAAAATTTGGTCTGCAATGGTAAAATACTTCTTGTGGCTAACTTTCCCCTAAAACCTATGGCCTTTTCAGATATCAGTACTCCTCATTTAGTATAGATAAATGTTATGGCATAATTTGGAATTTGTAAAATTACTTGTTTCATCCTAATTACAAGAAAGATAACGCTTACTATAAGCTATCCCGACAAGACCAACATCTAATCTTTCGACTCAGGACGGGACACAACAGAATGTGAAAACACATGTACCGGAAGCTCAAAATTGGAACCAGTGAAATCTGCCCATGTGGAGTATCACCAGAGAATGCCGACCACGTCCTCCAAAACTGCTCTCTTTACCAAGAGGCCTGTATAAGACACTGGCCCCAAAACACCCCAATAGAAAGAAAACTGTATGGAGAGCTCCCTGATTTGGAAACCACTGCGCAGGTCATCTTATGTATTGGTCTAGTCATCTGAACACTCCAACATAATGATGAGAACAAAGAAGAAGAAGAATAAAAAGGGAAAGTTTTGACTTAGAGACAATGACGCGATGAATTAAAAAACAAGACTAGTATTTTAGCAAGAATAGCGAAATGTAAACAGACTACTTTTGGTGGCTTTAGAGAGAAGCAGACCTAGAGAATTAGCTTGACAACATTCCACGATTCCCTTTGTTATTATTAAACTTCTTCGACATTTGCTATCACATCAACTAACTTATTTGTGTTGATTTTTTTATTTCAGTACTACCTCTGTTTAACTTCTGTGCCTAATACACATCGTGGAATGCAATTTAAATTATTTGAAAAATTGATTACATTTTGCTTGTTGAATAGCTAACTGCCCTACATTTTGAACACTTAATGAAAATTGAAAATCCATTTCAGGGCCCTCCAAAGCTGCGACCTTTTGAGACGGAAAAGTTTATAGAAACATTGGAACAGTCAGGACCTCAGTTGACATCAGGAATAAAAGGGGATTGGGAGGCTTTGTATAGGTAGCACTTTAAAATCAACATTTTAATAGATTTTGTCAGTGCTTTTTTTTTTTTTTTTTTTGTAAAAAAAAATAGGTGGCGGTACTCAGTAGTTGATTGCCTAACTTTTAACTACTAAAAATTAATAATATATGTTAAAATATAAGAAAAGTAATAATTTTTTCAAAAAGCTGCAGGTACGCCGTACCGGTACATACCGTCAGAAAAAAAGCCCTGGGTTTTGTTTGTTTGTAAAATGTTTTACGTCCTTGGGATTTGAAGATAATTTCATTTTAACCCAAACCTTCTGTAGGAAAACAGTCCAAAGTGCATACCATATGACCAGGCAGCAAGCCATAATAGTTATTGGTAAAGATAATCTCCTTAAACGGCACTGCTAACTTAGCAATGTACTAAGAGACTGGTAGGCAGAGTTCAGACAGCTTGCTATGACTAGAAGGTCATTGATCATTTTAAAAGGGCATTGACGGGCTTATATCAACTCACTCGTAGTGGAATCTTGTACACATTATTTCTCCCCCTTCCAATTCTTGGATCCAGTTGAAGCTTTGCACAATTATTAATTGTGGATGACAACACATGAATCTATGAATAAAATTATCCAACTAGTTTATAAATTAGTCATAATTAGTTAATATTGTTTTATATAGAAAAAGTACTGAGCTAAGGGGAAATGAGCCTTGTGTAGACAAGTAGGTCATTCTTAAACATTTTTAAACTAACAATAGGCCAATAAAACATTCTATTTTTATAAATACTTGAATAGCTCAGGCATGTTATCCTTCCATCATGGAGGCTCAAGACCTCTTGCAACTTTTTATTGCTTTTGAAAAGGTAGCATGGAAACCTTCTCCCAGATAACACCACCATCGCTGGTCCTTAAAAGTGATTGGAGCAAAGTGCATTACGGGTGCTATGAGCATGCAATAATATAATAATAATTGATGCTGTTTCTTTCAATATAAGCTTTGTTGTTGTTTTTTGTTTTTTAAAGTATTTTTTATATTTTACTTTTCTTTTTGTTAAGGCGCTTCTTCCGTTCACCAAACTTTGAAGGCTGGTACTATCAAAGGCAAAAAGAAGTCAACCAAAAATTGCAGTTGTTACATCTTGAAGCTTTAAGTAATGCTGTAAGCAGCTTTTTTTTTTTAACTATGTCCTAAGTTGACATTTAGTGGGAGTACACATATTTGTTTAAAAAATTTGTTAGATTTTTTTTTTATGTGTATTAAATAATTTTAATTTATATTATTTGATTTTCAGAATTTATCCGAATGGATTGCTGATAAAGAAGAAGTTCAAATTATTGATCTTATTCTCAAAATAAAAGACAAACTGGTAATCCAGATTTGATTTGATTTGTATGAAAACTACAATCCATTGCATAGATATATATATATATATCAGAGGCAATTATTATCAAGATATATCTATTTCTATGTTTGAGTTATTCATAGGTAGTTCTTTGACAAATAATGCTGTCTCACTCATCTTTTTCATAAAGAACATTTGAGTCAATGAGTGCCTGAGGGTTACTGCGAGCAGTTTGTTTTTTTTACATACAGACACATGAAAACGTAAAAGACTGCAATCTGGGTATAGATTGATTTAGTTAATTAAGAAGCCCTCAGCCCCCTGGATGACAAATTGGTCATCATCGAACCACGATGGACAAACTATATTAATTAAGAGAATTGGTTTTATTTTGTTTTTTTCTGTCTGCTTTCTTCTCCCATAGGCACCATACATTGTAAAGAAAGTGTTTGTATTTTATTAGCCTTAGTTATAATGAAATAATAATAAGCTGGAATAATTCTAAAAGATAGAAAAGAAGCTATAACACTAAACTTTCAAAAATAACAATTTGTAATATATGTATGACCTGCCAACTATTTGTATAAACACGCCTTAGGTCCTTAAACATTTTTGATTATGTAATTTTCAATGCTGGGGGGATATAGAACTGTAAATGGTTGTGTGTTTTGTCTTGACAGTAGCTTCATGATGAAATATGAAAATCAGGTAATTTAGGATAACTAATAATAATAATAATCTTTATTGTCCGTAAGGAAATTTGTCTTACAATTTGTGCATTACACCAAACAAAACATAACTATAAAAAAAGAAAATGTACATTCACACCAGACTCACTCATAATTTACATGTGAAAAGTTTATATCAGATTGTTTCTATTTAATTATTGTTGTTGTAGTATGGGATTCAAGCCTTGCTATTAGTTTTATTTTGTAAAGGTCGAAGAGATTTTTTTTACTGAATGCAAATGTAATAAAAGCATAGTATTTGGTATTCCAAGCTCTTGCCACTGGTGTTTATTATGGCCGTATTGTATTCTAGTGGGCCCTTAAAACAACCACTTTTAGAATGACTTTACAGTGGTATTCTAATGCCCTCAATATGTTCAAACATTATATTGTTTATTTATTACAAGTTTTCTTTTAAAAAAATGTTCAAAATGAATGCTTGTTTTTTTAATTCTCAGAATTTCGCTACTCACAATCACGGCCTTGTTGGAAAAGAAAGTGTGTCAAGGTTACAGAAGCAGCTGGAAGATATTGTCTCCACTCTGCCTGATGATCTGCAGAGCGTCATTAAAACGTGACACCAAATTGAGACACCTCCCATCTCTGGGGAACAATTACACTTGATATTTCAAAGTTCCATTGTGATGTGATCAGTCGACAATTATGCCTGTGTTGTTGTTTTTTTTCAAAACAAAGCTCTAGCAGACATCTGACGTTAGTCAAATATAGGTTTTTATGAAGGCAACCACCCAACTCAGGAATTAATTGTTAGGTTGTCAATACCCAAGTTAAAAGAAAGGAATACAAAAACATCTCTCAGTGATCAGAAAAAAAAAATGAGTTTCCGTACCTCTCACATTTTCTTAAACATTTCCTTTCACTATTTATTGATTCTGACAACTGGGGGTGATGACTGTAACCTGTGCAGTTTCAAATCAAAACATATATATAAATACTGTAGATTCTTGTTATTAACCATTGTAAATATATTCTTTTAATGTGTTTCAATTTATGCAAAACGTTCGAGCACAGTTTTAAGTTGTGTTTTAATGAGAATAAATGTTTTAAGTTTTGAGAATATTCTACAATTGTAACCGGATGTTGTATTTTTACTAGACATTGAGTTCTTTAAAAAAAACAGAACCATAAAGATGTCATGTTATCCAGAAGTTGCAAAAAATGGAATATTGGGAATAATTTTAAAATGTTTCTCAGTTCCAGGGACTTACTGTATTATTCTATAGTTTTATATAACTCTTTCCATGTTCAGGCTTGATACAATGTTCTCATTAACTGTATTATAAAAAGAGTAACAAAAAGTTATAAGATTGTTCATTAGGGTGTACTGTTGAAAGCTGGTCTTATACAATGTACTATTTAAAGCTGGTTGCATTCATTCAACTGTTTAAAGCTGGTTGTATACAGTGTACTAGTATACTATTTAAAGCTAGTCGTTTATATTGTCATGTTTAAAGCTGGTTGTGTACAGTCTACTATCAGGTTGTATTCATCATCAAATATTAATTATTAGAGCATTGTGTCTTTTTTTATGTTATATTAAACAAGTTGACTTTGTATACTTCAAAGTAAATTGATCATTTCTTTTCTACATAGTGGTGTTAAGTAGAATAAAACAAATAGTGTTATTTTGTAAATGGCAACTCTTATTGTATAATACTCTAAAACTGCACAAGTGAACAACCAGAGCAGCTATTCTGAACATCAACTTGGATCAAAACATATTGTATTTCTTACCCGTTCATCTCTTTCAAACCTCAGTGCAACTTTAGAATGAGTTGAAGTCATCTTATTTTGTTACTCTAATTCTGTTTCATTGGTTATTGTATTTGTAGTAAGTTCTTGTTATTAATTGTAATGTAAACCTAAACAAGTTTTCTCTTATTCACTATATGAGAGGGAAAAAAATGTATGTTGGGCTAGTGATCAATTCTGGAATATTTAAAGTAATTTCATTTAAAAAAATGTTTTGTTGTTTGTTTTTTTTTACTTGTAGTGTCAGGATTAATTGACTACTAGTTTATCCTGGCTGCCAACATAATCTATAACTTTCATGTGATAAATTTCTTCTTTTGCAATATGCTGTTCAACATTTAAATTCATTTGTATCAATTTAGTTTCAAACACGTCCCAAATTTTAAAGTTTCCTATTGTGCTCCGCCAAGAGAGTCCCATGTGCTTTATAAATTTGAATAGTTATTTTTTTTATTTTTTTTTTTTACCATTGCAGTTAATAGTTGAATCTATAATACATGATTCTTTATAGCATTTCAAAATGTTATTCAACTCTATTTAATGTGTTGTTTTCATGAAAGGAAAGGAAGAAACATTTTTGTTAGTTTCTTTCACAAGTCATTGAATTGTTACATGTATTTATCAAGTTTAAGGGTATTAGTTTATTAGGGCTTGCTTTAAAACATTCTACTGTTTCTTTGGTGTTTACAAGCTTTTAATGCACAGATGATTTGATCTCATGTCTTTGCAATTTGAATTAAGAAGAGATCACAGAGCTTGATTTGAATGATGTAGCAGATAGAAGTGTATGCCATTTGTGTGTCCAGAGTTATCATCAGACACAGCATTTCTATAGCATCTAGGCATTTTCAGTCAAGATAGGAAATATCTATAGGTATTACTAAACCTAAGACTGTTTTACTGATCTTTATTGAACCTTTGTTGTTATTGCAAGGACTCCTTTCTCAATGAAAAACAACAACATTCCACAAAAGAGACTAGACTCAACATACAAAGAAGTTCATTGAGTGACATCATACACACAGACATCTGGATCCTCCTCACTTTTCCCAGGTCAGTGCTGATACAGTCTGGGTCAAGAACAAACTTTTCTAATGCCTTTCATTAAATGCCTCAACATGTGGAATTAACAAAAATGACTTTGTCCTAATTTGAAATGCCCTGATTGAAAAACTTTTTAATAACAAAGCTTTATTTTACTGGGATTACCAAGGAATCCAATATCATTGTTTCATTTACTACCTAATACATTCTGAGAGTGAGAAAGCTTATTATATGCTCTCCATTTGTCAATTGGGTATTACTACTGACAAGGAAATGTATAAAATATAAAGAGTTTCATAATTTCAGGATTCCTTTTAAACTCTGTTCTGTTCAGAATTATATTGTGTTGTTGTTGTTTTTTTTGTGTGTGTTTTAAAAAAATGAAGTCAAAATGATAAAAAGTAAAAAAAAAATTACTTTCGTTTTTCTCTATGCTCTTGATTTAGACCTGGGTGTTGATGTAAGTGTTATCAAGTGTACATGTCAAAGTCTTTAAATTTCCATGATATATGTTTATCAAATAGTACATCAAACAATCAAGTTATTGCTTTTTAAAAAGATAACTAGTGTTGCCTATTTAGTATTATTAATATATGTATTACTAACCCACATGTGTTTTTATTTAAGTAATGTATACAGAAGTTCCACCGTGTAAATTAAATCTGCTATTTAATTGGCCAAAATAAACTATATAAATATTTAAACATGATGTACCCGGTAATGTGTCGAAATTTTATATGAATTAGTCATGAAACCTGCACCATATTGAAAGACATTGGTTTTCTTTAATTGAAAGGGTATTTTATATTTTAGAACTGAACTGAGATTCTTTGAAGTTTTAGTTTAATAATAACATATCTCCTATATTACACTGTTAATACTGTGTCTCATGTTTCTATAGTTACTGACTATGTAATGACCTTTGTTCATTTTGTCTATTTAATGTCTCGGCTTCTGTTGAAGAAATAAAAACGTGTGTGAGTGTGCAAAAACTTGTGTGATTGTGCAAACATACCATAAAATTTGAATTGTTGCTGCATAAGGGTGAAAATTTAGTAGTACAGATTTTTAAATACTGTTGTGAATGTAAATGTTTGGTAAATGTAAATTTTATTTAAGCACTACTATCCAAGTACTTATATGAATGGTGTGTAGTTCTCAATATTGTATCTAAGTGCCATTGTGAATTTTTAACTATTTAGCCAGTGGTCTTTTTTTTTTTAGTTAAGTACATAGTCTAATGAACTTTGCAAGGGTCTTTCTGTAAGTTACAAATTCTATTATAGGACATTGAAGAAAAGAACAAATAATGTTCAGTAGAAGACAATGGAGATGTAGGTAAATCAGCTGATAATATAAAATTGTGTAACATAATACACAGTAACTTATAGTAATTACTGTGTTTATGGCCAACCAAACATCAGGATCAGCAATAATTTTTGTAAGCATCATTAAGTTATGCAAACAAAGTTCTATTGGCCAAGGAATTGTTTTTTGAGTTTTTTGAATTGTAAAAAATATCCGCCTATTGTTTAACTGATAATGCAATATAAGAAGGTCACTTGATAAAATAGTCAAATTGTATTGTTTTCTGAAAGTATTTTTGATTCAGTTAATTCATTTCAAAATTCAACTTAATCCGGTGAACATAGATATCTTTGTTGGGTTTAAATTGATTCATAATTGAAAATCCTGTCAAATGTTTTTATTTTCATTTCCTGAAAATGTATTTTTGTTTACTTTTCACCAAGTGACTGATTTAGTCTGGCAAATGTCAGAAATATCTTATTCTCCTTTTAATTGCAATCAAAAGATTTCACAATTTAAATCCATATACTGTAAGCCTAATAGAATCTCAATGAT
Organism: Biomphalaria glabrata; assembly: GCF_947242115.1. Taxonomy (NCBI): domain Eukaryota; kingdom Metazoa; phylum Mollusca; class Gastropoda; family Planorbidae; genus Biomphalaria; species Biomphalaria glabrata. Next base: position 50,673,765 of record NC_074714.1, read on the forward strand.
TTGTTTACAATTGAAGAAGGGGTGTTTATTATATTTTGTTGTTCATTATTGGCCTTTGTTAAGTCATAACTACAAGAAGGTTTCCACAGCAATTTTGTCTTCAAAAGTCTTTTGTCTCTTAGAAAATAAATTAAGTTTGCAGTTTAACTAGAAGTGTTATTGCCATCACTTCTTTAGACGAAGTTCTTAGAAAATAAATTAAGTTTGCAGTTTAACTAGAAGTGTTATTGCCATCACTTCTTTAGATGAAGAGAATGTGATGTGACACAATGTACATATTGTTTGATTAATCAGTAAGCGACAAAAATATTATCAACTTTCATTTATTTTCTCCTTTTCTTAGATTTTTTCCTTCCCCCACTGAAAAACCTATTTACCACCATTTTAGTCTATGCTCTGGTAATAAATATTTATACATTACTAGTGTCAAAGTGTTTATATAGATAATGTAAGCCCACCACACCAAAGAACCTCCATATCTCTGAGCCCTAAGTACATTCATTTTAGTATTCTCTGTTCATCTGAAGATTATTTTACTTTTAGTTTACTCTATCTTGACTTGTCAATGGTAGGCTGTTGTTTTACCTAACTAGTGATTAGGACATGGAAAGTTAATGACATGAAAGATACACAACTAATTGCTGTGCCATAAAAGACCCTTTTTTGTTTAACTACTCCCTGAAATAGACACTTAATGTAATGAAAGGGGAGGGCTTTATAAAAAGCATACTTTTTCCCACCCATAGATTAAGTATCAATTTCTTTTTATACTCAAGTTCCAAGATCACAGCATTGATACCGCAGTGTTTTGTTACTTGATACCATAATGTATTCTCTAGTCATAAATCCTGACCACTTTCTCTTGTTACATTGGTCATTTTGCTCCTACTTTCTACCAACTATTATATGTTTTTTTTTATTTTCATTCTTTGACTTTAGTGAAAATTGTTATTTGTTTGTAATATTTTTGTTATTATCTCAGATATGCCAAGTAGATATTTGTTTGGGGTAAGCCTACTTACTTCAGAAAGGTTCTTAACATGATCTACTTTAGTATTGTCACATCTTAATGTTACGCAAGTCACTACCAATATCAAATTTGTTGTTTTTTTTTCATTTATATTTGAAATACTTTGTTCACTTTACCCTGTCTGGTTTGTTTGTATGGTACTTAAAATAATATGTTGTAGCTGTTTTGTTTTTGATTTGTTGATGTTGCTAGTCTGAGTCTGACTTCAATTTATAAATGTTGGTGATCTTTTACTTAGACAAGGTACATCTTGGACATGCAGTTTGTACTTCTATTTGACACAGAAATTATTTTGCAGTTTTTACTTTTATGTGACACAGAAATTATTATTTTGTGTGTACTTCTAAATGACAATTTCATTGAATATGTCTTAAAACTTGATAACATGGAAAATTACAAAGAAAAATAAAAAAAGATTGCAATTTTTTTTTCAGAAATTTTTATTAATTATTTATTGGTTAATTGGCATCTAAATAATGTTTGTTTCTTGTATTAATGTGTGTGGCTCCTTTCCCTGTAGTTTTTAATTTTGGTCAATCTTCCTGACAACCATCTTAGATTGACGAATATTTTGTTCACTTGTGTTAAAACACACAGACCATCCATATTTATTTCTCTCTCTCTATCTATCAATCAATCAAATATTCTTCAATCTAAGAAGACACCTGAAAATGTGTGGCAAAGGAGTTACCTGCAAACTACATAGCAGAGGAGATACCAGCAAACTGCGTGGCTGGCTTCCTGAGGGACTACAACTCCTTCTAATGATGTCCATAGAAAGAACTTCTGATACAAGGTCTTAGAACAATGGCCCTGATAACTACAACAGTGACCAACTCTACCTCCCTCTGTGATAAGGGGCTGGCATCAGCCATGTCAGTCATTCAGAGGGCAATGCAACCATCATGACATCGCCCCTTGAGAAGGCACAATCAACTCAATTCTATCGACTTCTGGTGGGTACGACAGACAACAAAAACAAGGCACTGTTCTTTGCAGGTGTCACATCCTTTTTGTCCATTTGGCATCTCGAAATAGGGAAAGAAATAGTACTTACTGAAGTTGTGGTATAAGCTAAATTAGTCCCCTTTATAGGTCGCCACTTTAAAGTAAGTTTGAAACAAACAATAGATAACTATACCTCACACACCTTACTAGCAGAGTACTTAGTATATCGGCTTGAGTTGTGAGTTTGAATTCAGGTTATTCCCCCTTTTCTTTTAACAAAGCTTATATCAACTCACTCTGTATGTATGCATGTGTTAAAAAACTTTGAACACGTTTGTTTTCCCATTCTCGGACCAAGTTAAAACTTTGCAAAATTATTCATTGAACCTGACAAGACATGAATCAATCAAAAAATTAAACAATTAGTTAATTAATTGTTGGCTGATTAATTATTTTGTTTGATATCAAAATAAGGGGAATAAATGCTACTTAATGAGAGATGTGGATGTATATATGGATTTAATCCCCTCATTACATTTTGATATTTTTTCCTCCCACTTCCCATTCTTGGATCAAATTGAAATTTCGCACACTATTCATAGTGATGATAATACAGGAATCAATTTAAAAAAAAACAAAATTTTAGTTAATCATTTAGTAGTAATAAATTATTATTTTTGTTTTATATAGCAAAACGGGAGCTATACCATGTAATTTTCAGTAAATGATAGTAAGTAACGATTCTTTCCATTAGATAAGCTTTGTTTTTTAAAAAGTACATTTATTCTTGTTTTTTTTATTTTTATTTTTAAAAAGTGATTATGGTAAAATTCACCCAGATATCCCTTTCTTTCTTCCTCCTCCCCCTTTGTTTTCCAAACTGGTGCAGATAAGTAATAGATATGGAATCATAGCTAAAAGCATGGAATACCACTAAACAAAAACGGTAACAAATTTCTACTCACACAAGATTTATTGTTGTTGATCTAGATCTATTACAAATTTAATTACATGACTGATAAAAACTAATTGATACATTAATACTACACGGTGGCTTTTTTTTTTTCTTAGTTTTTTTTTTTTAAAGTATTTTTTAACATGATAAAATAACTTCTTAATTTCTACAAATCAAATAAGAACATAAAACTAAAATTTTATCTAACTTGGCTAGGCCAATAATAGAGTATGCGTCCTCTTGGTGGGACCCCTCAACTCATGAAAACATTAAGAAACTCATCATCTCCATTTGAGTGAGGGCTTGAGAGGCTTAAATTTAATCCTCTCTTGCAAAAGCCCTGGACAGAAACCCTGCTGTCTTGCGTAGTGCATACACGTCACCATACAGGTCGAGAATTTTTTGTTTCCCAGACCTGTCGAAGCGGAGATCAGCAAGTCTGGTGCAGTCAAACAGAATATGAGGCACGGTTTCCTCTTCTTCCCTGCAGCGGGGACACCGTGAATCGAAATTTGGCCATAGCCGTGAGAAATATGAGCCAACAGGACAGTGGCCTGTCCTGCACTGTGCTATAATAGCTTGATCAGGCCTGGACAGCCTCCACCATGGGGAAGTGCGGTCAGGGCGCCACATGCGCACTCAGACTCCACTGGCTTATTTGGGACTTGTAAGAAACTAGAACAGACACAAAATAGAGCATTGATATTCATAACAAACGAATGTAAACAAAGATACCACAAATTCTGGTTACAAAAAAAATTTTGAAATTAAAATATTCTGCATTATGGGTCATTGTAAAAAAAAGTTTTTGACTGCTTTTCCGTACTTTTTTTTTTGTTCAGCCATAATGTCTAATAATGAGCCACATCATAAATAAAAAATAAAAAAACTGACTCAAAATTTGTGTTCGTTGAGTCGGCTCCTAAGGCTGAATAGCCTACTATTTTTAAATAAATCTCATTAACTTCAACCATGTTATCATTTGTTTTTACGTTTTTTTTTTGTGTTTTTTTTTTGTTGTTGTTTTTTTACCTTTGTTACTTATATAATATGCATTTATGTAGCTTTTTTACTTAGCCTAGGGGTCCGTGGGCACGTTCTGAGTAAATAAAATTAAGAGGTCACCGGGTAAAAAAAAAAGGAAACACTGTTCTATAGAATGCCTGGCACTTTGCCGGTAACATGCAAATAAACTATAAACCATGGCATAGACTAGATATGTTATATCTATAGGCATTATATGTATCTGTATATTTATGTTGTTACGTGTTTTACTTTGACCTTTTTTGTTACACTTTGAAACCTCTGTTAAACATATTAAATATAGATCAGTGCAGGTTAAAAATACAAATTTGTGATTACTACGAATCGAAATCGTTGTTTGTTTTGACGCCGCGCATGATGCATCACAAGTAGATCTATCTAGATCTAGATTATCAAGTAGATCTATTAGATCTAGACTTAGTATAGACTCTAGATCTAATATATGGACATAAAATAATCTAGAATAGATAGTTAGATCTATACTCTGTCTATATTTTGTCATCAGTGTGAATAGACCTTGATTTTAATGATATGACAGTTATGACTATTACTATTATTATTATGACTGTATAGAATCTGGCCCTTGTTGTTTAGAGAGAGAGGGATCCTTATGGGACTGCAGGCACGACATGGCCTAAATTGTGCCGATGTGCCTCAAATCAAAAATCAAATCAATCAATCAATCTGTAATCTGAATCATGAATAACTTCAATGAGTTCAATAGGTCACTACTCAGACACTAGAGTCTAGTAGAGTGTGACTAATAAAAAGAGTCAGAGTAGACGTGACTAGAGTACTAGAGTATACTAGACTTTGACTTAGGACTTAGACTGACTAGATTGTAGACTCACTAGAGAGAGATAGACGTGAAGTCAGTGTCTGGGTGTAGACTAAGACTACTAAGAGATCTTTCTAATTTTAAATTTAAAACAAAATCTAATAAGTTATAAGTTAAGGGCATCAGTGAGCTAATATAATGTTTTCTTCTTAACTTAGTCTGAGTTAATCTTATTGAAGTCATTGTCATTGTACTAGTAATTACTAGTTGAATTTACAGAGTTATACCATGCCCCATCTCTTCATAAATCAATGAATTGAATGAATCATCACTCAGCGCTGATCCACTCATATCAGAAGTCACAACTCACAGTCACTGCAGTGACACTGTTTCTGGCACCAGACTAGTAATCTAAATCTAGTCTAGTTGTAGACACTTTTAAGACTAGAAGACTAGAGTGCATGGAGACATACTGTGCATACTGGTACAATCCTCAATGAGAGCAAAAGAAATTAAACGGCCTTAGTCAAGACAAAGAAAGCTGCTCTATCAGCTAGCCCTAAAACAGATGCATAAACTTGCATGAATTGTGGCAAAATCTACCTCTCCAGAATTGACTTGATTCTGCCAGATTCTTCCCCGTCTCAAGATGAAACCAAAACCAGTGACTCATCTTTTAGCGCATCCTTTGTCTTCTCACTTCTGAGACAGAATGAGCCATAAATACGTCTATTCAGTGCTTTTGTTTTGTAAAAAAAAATAGGTGCGATACTCAGTGATGGATTGCCTTACTTTCAACTACTAATAAATCAATAATAAACATTAAAAAAAAAAAGAATAATAATTTTTTCCCCTTATTGAGAAAGGCATACTGTCACAAAAAAAAAGCACTCCTCTTGTATTACTAGATTAACACATAGGCATGCATAGGACATAATTAGCTTCTCTTTTGAAGTAACCTCTATAATTTTTAAGATAATCTAGATCTAGAGTCTAGATGCAAGTCTTGAAAGTTGCTGCCCCATGATGCAGCCCATGACATGAACATAGATCTATGTTAGCAGATGCATAGGGTCTAGTCACAGTGAGATTAGATAAAGATATCTAAAAATTTGACATGTATGGATCATAGAATGTCTTTGAAAAGTTGAAGCAAGCTGAAAAAAGAAATGCTTACAAATAATGTACAGTGTTGTCTGGGGCTCACAAAGCTTAACCTTCGAGGCTTAGATTTACCATTAGTACTGTCAGCCTGATAATAATGATTGTACACATATAAAATGCACCAAAAAAAAAAGACAAAACATGCAATTCCATAGTCTTACATTGCATAGACTCAACCAAACAGGAACCATTTGTGCTACTGCCATGGAATGGGGTGTGGCCATGTTTGGTACATACCACATACCTACATAATTATGACATGATTTTAAGACTTAAAATAAATTATTTTATTTATTTTTCAGGTGTTTGTGTTGACATTGACTTTTGAACTTACTTCAGAGGAAAGAAATAAGTTGTGACCTATGATTCTGGAAAGCTTTTGTTGTTATTATATTGTGTGTGATTGTCTATAGGAACTATAAACCGAACTGTTACATATGCAATACTAATATTATATACTTGTTGGCAAGTCTGGATAATTGTGAATAAGAAAATGAAAAACAAAAATACAATAAACAATAATTTGATAGTTACATTACCAAATGGGTGTGCATCAAATAAAACTGTACTTCTTAGTAGTTCACCTGTGAAGAAAGAAAGGGAAAAAACCTCTCAAGATTTGTCTTCGAACATTTCCGATTCACAACAGGCAGGAAGTCAAACTAATGATGAACACAGTCTACAGAATTCACAGAAAAAAAAGAAAAGGAAAGGTAAAACTATAATAACTTTATATTAATGTCAGCTGTTTTCTCAGTCACATCATCTAATATTGATGTAACAGTACTAATTATAATTCTAATGTAAATGGTGATGCATCCAGAATCTCTGTTTTATTTACAGTTGGGAGGGTGAGAAGCGTATTATTAAATACTAATAGTGGCATTTCGGGAGCTGAATTCCTGACAGCAAAGCTTTTTTTCACTTTTGCCTTATCCCTTAGTTCTTCTGTAATATAACATGTGCCACATGGTCATAAATTTGTTTAGAAATAATAGAAAAGAAGAATACCATCAGGAAAACATAATTTAAACATCTTTTTCAATATTTTTGTTTAAAATACAATAGAAAAAATTACCAGGTAAAAATTATCATTTAAAAATCTGTTTAAGAAAAATTAGAATTATAATACACCACTGCTAACTATTTGCTTTTTATTGCAACATTTGCCCTTTCATGTATCATTGTTGCAGCCATTCACACTCACAGATTTGGCTCTTGAGTTTTTTTCTTCATAATTTTGTAAATTTCTTATACCGATTTTTTGGGGGGCAGAAAAATGCTCACATTCACACTAACTGGTAAATAACTTTTAAATTTCACTTCATATAAAACAATGAAAATGTTATGAAGCTAGCTGCCAATAACCATGTTCCTAACGAAAAAAAAAAAAAGTAACCATGCTACACCAGAAGAAAATACACCACCAATTCTTGGTTAATTTATCATTGAAAAGTCAGGGGCAAATTGGGATAAGTTTTAAAAGAATGCATAAAACTTTAAATTGAATGCATTTTCTTATTGTCATTCATGAAGTTTCAATTTAAATTCATTGATCTTAAATATAAATCATATAGGAAGAAAAAAACACCAAACAAACTAACAATTATTAAACCCAACTCAATTTTTAATTCTATTTTAACTTTTTTAAATATTTATTTCCACCTTTTAAATAAGATTTTTAAAATTTCAAACTCAAGCAATTCACTTATGCAGTTGTAATACACATAATTTTATTATAAATTTAAATAATGTGTGAAATGGCAATGTAAGTGTTAGAATTGAGTAACAAACTTGTGCATGGGTAATTTAATAGATATGAAAAATGTACCTTTTTTTTTTATTTTCAGGTTCTAAAAAGAAACATGATGGTACTTCCAATTGGATGAATCTTTGCAAGGTACTTTGCCCAATTAGAAAACTTCCATTTACTGTAATTTTCCCATGGCTTATCGCATTTTTTAAAAAAAGGAATTTTTTATGAAAACTTTTAAAATTAAAATACAAAATTTCTTTTAGACATTGAGCATTGTGCCTAGTAGAAAGGTAACAGTGAAAAAAAGACCAGTGGAAGAAAGCACAGAAAGTCCTGATCCTAAAAAGTAAGAACTATTTCTTCTGAGTGTTTTAAGTAAAAATTCTAATAATTTTAAAACATTGTCAGTAGAATTAGATAAAATGAATATTTTAATATTTTTTTTAAGGTATTCATTTTTCGTCTGCCTTTCAGAATGAAATCAGATGTTTGGTTTGATAATGTAGACAACATACTGCTTGATACTGAGAAAACTGACGTAGATAAGACAACAAAAAAAGACAAATTAGATCCTTTGGTGAAGCCTGATTCTTTTAAAGGGTATTTTCAGTTTTAACTCCTTTTACTATAGAATGCAATATTTATTGTTAACTTCTATCACTGTACATTGCCATAGAAAGTTACTGGCAGTTTTCCAAATTCTTTTTTTATAAGAAGAGATATTCATGTGTTTCATAGAACAAGATGATACACTTATTCATTTTTAGTGAAAACTGTATATGTATAGCTTTTTATTGATTATAAAAAAAATATTTTTGAAATGAAACTGCCAGCCATATGAGTGTTTATAAAGCATTTTGCTCTAAAGAAATCGAAAGTACAAATTTTTAAATTTAGGCAGATTGTTCTACTTTTCTTTTTTTTAAATGTAAAAACCAAAGAATTACGACTACAAGTTTTTGCTTGTTTGTTCTTCAGTTTAACTAATTGTGTTGCAATGGACTGTGAAATGGTTGGAGTGGGACCGAGTGGAAATGAAAGCATTTTAGCTAGAGTATCAATTGTAAATCACTTTGGTGTTTGCCTTTATGACAAGTTTGTTTTACCAAGAGAAGAAGTTACAGATTACAGAACATTTGTCAGTGGTGTTACTGCTGAAAACTTGGCATCAGGTATAATCTTGGTAATATAATCTTATTTAGAATTTGTATTAAGTATTAAGGTTGTTTTTTTTTAGTAATTGTTTAATAAATTAACCACAAAATATCATTTTTAATGTATATTTTGTAAAAATATTAAATCTTAAAAAAAAAAAAAGATTGACTACTTTAATCTACGAAAATTGTTACCACTATTTTTTTAAGGTTTCATTTGAACTTTGATTTCCTGATTGCATATACTCTTTATAAAGCGTCTTTTTGGTAGGATTTCTTTGACCTAAAATACTAGAATGACTGGGGTTCATCGCATAAAAATGAGATGAAAACCTGGACATTTAATATGGTCAAAAGGTCGTCGCCCATACAACAGTTCCACTCTCTTCATCCTGCTGAATTGTCCAAAGGAATGGCAGATACCTGTTACAGTTAGGAACCAGCGGCGTCACATGTTTTGCCAGGGTGTAGCACGAGTCCCTCCTGCCCGAAGCTTACTGGTCTTGGTGCCAGTTACTTGTCTTTGCCTTTTGTCCTGTCAATCATGACAGTTCCACCGTACTATTTTCTGAGATACACCTGAAAGCTAGGAGATGGACTGATTGTCAGAGGTTATTTGAGACACGTTGCCATTGGAAGCATTTTAATAGCAGAGTACTTATATCTGTTACCATTTCCAGCAATAACAACCTTATGGAACTGGTAGGCTTTACCTGAACAAAAAGACTACATACATTTTGCATTAAATATTTGTTTGATTATAAAATATTCTACATGTTTCGGATGTTCCTTCAAAGTTGAAGATAATCTACTTCCTAGTCCAAACCTTTGCTGGAGGACGGGGAATAGCAGTGAGCAGGGTATTAACCCGGGACCATGGAGATGACCGATCGAAAGTCCAGCTTGCATACCGCATGACCAGTAATGATGTAAAACTGAATGAAAAGTTCAAAAGAGTAGATGCTACATGCCACAGTTAATATAAAAGACTAAGTGGTCCATATTATATGAAAAATCTTTAAGGTTACTTTTGAGACTTTAATATTTAATAGAGTCCGTCTTTTTTATAGTGATCTTTAAAGAGTTGTTTAATAATAATAAGGCTTATCTTCAATTCCAAAGATTAATGAGGAATGCAATATTTCTCGTGGCTACGTAATCCCAGCTGTGACCTGCATATTTTGTCACATCGATTTGTTTATAAACTAGAATGAAATAACCCTTTTCCCCCAGCTTGGACTTTTTTAAAATCTAGATGTTTGTACCGGTATAAAATTTTATGCAATAAAATTGTTAATTAATTATAATTTACTTGGTAGCCATTGTAGTGGTTTATGTTCTTAATGTATTGCAGGTGAAGAATTTGTAAAGGTACAAAAAGAAGTGAGTGACATTATTCATGGCCGAATTTTAGTTGGACATGCTATTCATAATGATCTCAGGGTAAGTGTTCATTCAAAGATCTGAATAGAGCAGTAAAAGTAAAAGATGGCTGCCTGGTCGTGTAGAATGTGCTTTGAAATGTTCAATTGTCTCGATAGTCATGAGCTCAAACCCTGCCCACCCCCATCCCCTGCTGCTCTGTGGGATCTTTGGGCTTGGATGTGACAATCTTCAAATCTGAAGAAACATTCAAAATATGTAAAAGAAAGTTCAGTTAAGATTTAGCATCTATGATTTATTACTTGTTCATCTGTTACACTAGAATCCTAATTGTCTTATAAAGTTACTTGTGAAATGTTAATATCATTGAAGAGCATGAGCATGTATCCTCCGCAACATAGTTGTTGTCTTGGTGTTTTAAATGCCCAGGGATACCTACTTTTACCCACAGATAACCGTTATTACTTAAGACTACTTTTACACACAGCTAGCAGTTTTAAGGCATAACTCTCAGGGATGCATATTTTTACCCACAGCTAAGAGTTGCAACATATGACATCCAGCAACATTTGAACACACTACTAAAGCTATTCTTTCTTTTTGAAGTTTTTTTTATCAGAAACCTTTTTTTTTCTCATGTTGGAAGTTGTCACTATTATAGGTCGGTTTCACAGGGATTGAACTTTTGTTTAGGCATAAGGTCTAGTTTTCACAGGGATTGAACTTTTGTTTAGGCATAAGGTCTAGTTAAGTGATTTTGGCCTTTAATGTTTTTGGTAAAGTTTGAAAATTTCTGTCACTTTGGCAAATAATTTCTCTAGGCACATATGTAAGAAATGTTTACAATGCTGCTTTTTAAAAAATTCTCCAGCCAGCTTTCACTGGCATAGAAATCTTTTTTTCCCATGATTTCAAGATTTTAAAAATTTCTTTCCCTTTTAAAATATCCTCAGAGGGTGTTTGTTGTGAAAGGATTTGTGTGTGTGTAGGTCATGGAGCATGAGTGTCACCCTTAAGTTACGCCCCTGTTCTGTACCTGTCCAGCGGTTGAATGGGTCAGCCTAGCGGGGTAACGAGAGGTCAGGAATGCAGAAAGACAGTTGAGCAGTTAGGCCTGTTGGTGTAGATTGTGAGGTAGAAACTAGATAGTAAATAAAGTGCTGCAGATTAATATAAAATAAAGCTATTCGAGTTTGTTACTGTTACGTGCGCATGTTAGTGTAAATGTGGACTGGTGCCAATGAGTGTTATTAGAATAGAACAAAATGGAGGAATAGAAACTAAATAGTGTTTACAGTGTTCATGAAGATTAAATTAATTATAAACTATGATTTTGTCGTTTTGTTTTGATGTATTGTTAAAAGAGTCTCGTCATATATATAACAAACGTAACAGTTACTTTGATTTGATTTTTTCTGGTTCATTACAATTAGAAAGTCATCACAGTATTTGTTCCTTTCCTGTTTAAACCAAGCACAAAGGTCTTCAATAGATTTGTTTTCTCCCTATTTCTCATAATGTCATTAATGGCTGGTCGCCTGATACCATAAGTCGAAGAAATAGCAGTGGAAGTTTCACCACGGTCGTATCTCTAAACAAGTTCCCAATTTTCAGGAAGAGAATGTTTTAGGCTTATATAAAGCTTGACACAGCAAGAAACTAATGAGAAAGAGGCAAAACATGGGCATCACAACCTGCATGTACACCTAAAGCATATTCTTTTAAAGTTTTTAAAGTTGTTTTTTTTTTAACTTATTGTATAATCATTATTTATTTGTATTGATTCCATTTCCATATTTGCCTAATTGGAATTCATTTTATTCAGGCATTATTTCTTACCCACCCCCAAAGAATGATACGTGATACAAGTCTATACAAACCATTTAGAGAATTGTTCAGTGGACGATTACCATCCCTGAAAAAGTTAACGGCAAAAGTTTTAGGTGTGTCAGTGCAGGAAGGTCAACACAGTTCAGTAAGTTAATCTTGTTACTGTGGTTACTGTTTTAGCATATATTGCTCTTGAAAAGTGAGTATATCTTCTCCCATTGCATTTCTTCCAGTGCTTTAAAAGAGATATTCCTAAAACCTAGTAGCTCTAATTGCAGGGTCAGTTAATTTTCAGTACAGTGAAATATCTAACATTCCCAATCCAAAATCAGCCTAACAATTTGCAGCTACAACCTATACTATTTTGCAACGTTTTAAAAATTTGTATCTAATTTATAAGTCTATCGGTACTAACGATGCATATTTTTTTTTTTTTAAATTAGATTCAAGATGCCCAAGCAACAATGCGTTTGTACACTATGCACAGACAGAAGTGGGAAAAAGAATTCAAACAGAAGATAAGACTTAAGAAAAAGAAAAGAAAAAACAAGAATTTGAAATAAAAGAAATAATAAAAAAAAAAAACAAAAAAAAATGGTCTTTGTTCAGTAGAAGTTATTTAAATAGATTTGTTATATTCAAGCAACATACTATAAGCACAATAAATACCATTTTACTGTTTCTTTTTATATGCTCGCTATTACAAAAACTTTTTGGTAAAATGATAAAGGTCTTTCTAAATGTAATGTTTTCATATATATATATATATATATATATATATATATATATATATATAGTAATTGTTGACACTTGAAAAAAAAATAAACATCTACGAGAAGAGGGAAGTACAATAGAAGAATGACTTTAGTAAAAATGAAAAGTTGAAACAGTGTCACACAAACTTAATAGTTTCTGGAGTAAATACATTTATTTTGTTTTCAAAAGGCATGCACTTTTAAGTATAGCATTGACACTACAGGAGCCAATAAGTCCTACAGTCTTAACTAAAAAAAATCTATTTATAAATTATTGACACTCAAAAGAGATTTTTTTTTTTCATGTTTTGAGCGATAAACGGGCCAACTGGACTATACTGCTATGATTCTGTAAATCAAGAAAAGATTTTAAAACATGGACTTTAAACGGTTTTCTATTGTTATGTCTCTTTAACCGTTTAAATCTTCTAGAACACCACAGGTAGTACAACCAAGACAAGGTCGATTGAACAATATGTGTTATCGCCTCTTCCTGAGCACTCGAGAGAAATTTCCATAGAAGAGACAATGAAAACAAATGAACAAAAGAGAATTAAAAATCTAATATACTAATGGATTATCTTATAATCATGTCAATTACACACTTATAGGCTATATGTTATGTCCCGAAATTGGCTTATTTTGCGATCTGATAGGCTATTAAATTATCGCTTCACATTGACCGGCCAATACTTAGAGATAAATACCAAATACGTTCTAGTCAACAAAACACCTTGTGACAACAAAGACCTCAGCCAGGCCAGAGTCCGAAACAGAGGAAACAATAAGATCACTTTAAGGTGGCAGATCGCCTGGAGTTGATAACATAGCAGGCCCTACCATGAAGCTTTTAAAACACGGCGGCTCACACATAGGCTATAGCAATTTTTTTTTAGGACTATCGGTCAGAAAATTTGAGACGAAAATAAAAATTAATAAGAAAAAAAAAAGCTTATAATTCATTAATTGTGTAATTGGATCAGTAAGTTTGGATCAGTCATGTAATTATACCGGGAATAGACATAATAATTCTGTGTCTGATAAAAAGCTTGTAGGCTATATACATGTTATTTCTCATTTTTACCCGACAAAACAAGAATCAATGAAAAAAAAAATCAGACTTATATATATTGTATCTAGACTATATAAGTCTATGGAAAAAAAAAGTTTAACTTTTGGTAATTAGGGGCCTAAACTTATTATTTTGTCATGTATCGAACAAGATATATGGTGTATCGCCTAAGTTGAATTAGTCCCCTATTTATACTTTGTATAGATAATTACTTCGTCGTTTAAAAAGTATTTAAACTAACAACAGATAACTATAAACCTAATTCGCTGGCACAGGGGTTATATAATAGTGTATTGGCCTGAGAGGCTTGAGCCCCCGAGATCGAATTCAAGTTGTTTAACTTTGAAAAAAAAAATATTAAAAAGCTATTACGGTAACTTTAATCCAGATACCCCCTTCTTATTTAGCCTAGGCCCCTATATATATCTCCCCCCCCCTTTTTTTTTTCCCAACTGGGTCAAAACAAGTGCGATATAGGATCATAGCGCATTAGCGGCATTATAAAAGCATGAAATTGCGCTAAACAAAAACAATATTGGTAGAAATATTTCTAATCTCTCAGATTTATTATTATATAGTCTAGATTCTAGACCTATTACAAATTTAATTACATGACTGATGCAAACTAATTGATACAGTTAGGCCTACACTTAAATAGGCCTATAAGCTTTTCTTGTTGAAACCTTTTTATCTTATTCTACAGATATTGGTAAAACTTTACATCGCAGGACCCTTATGAAGAATATTACGCAAGTGGCAGCACCGCGCTGTCTATCGCTACGGTAATCAGGTCACAAGGTCACTACCGGCTAGACGGTGTCGGTAGTATCATGTAGGCCTAATAGTTCGTGATAGATCTAGTCATTCGCTAATGATATGAAAACTCTGGATCTATATTATGTAATATAAAAAAAAATATTTAAAAGGCTATAAAAATAAATAATGAGAATGAATTAATCTTTATTTTTTTAATTTGTTTTTTTTTTTTGTTTGTTTGTGTCACAAATGTATGGTACCGTTATCCTATATAGGCTCAGTGCTGATGTAAATGAAATAAGTTGCAGTTGCATTTAAACCGTATAAACGAATATAGATATAAAAAAAAAAGAGATGAAAGCTAAGCCTAAACTAGAAGATGTTCAAATATAAGAATATTTGTGATTCAGTTCTAACGTGTGGCTCTCAAGCATACAATTTAAGAAAGTAGGCCTACACTGGAGTCACAGTGGAAATAACACGCTAAAAATTTACCCCACAACTAAAAAAAATCCAGTTTCATTGAACAGTGGTCTTATTTCTGCCAGATCTCTACAAATGTTTTTTTTTTAATTATTTCAAGTTGTGAAATCCACCGTAAAACATACAACGCTCAAATATTAATTGTATAGAGGCTTTTGTGTAAAGAAAGATACATAGATTACCATGACCATGATGTCCACTTTTGTCTTCGGGAATCGAGAATAAATGAGCGCTCGGTATTAATTTGGGATAGACATAGTTTCTAGCTACATCATTAGTTGTCTGTATTGTATGTATCTATTTCAACTAGAGCGACTACTTTTATGTCCACATAGACTTCGCAAATGTCATAATTACATTAAATACTTATTTCAGCTACACTAGAGTGAGACTAGAAGCAACTCTAAGGCTTTTACATAAAACCAGTGAAGTGAATTGATATCAACTGTATTAATAGATAATGATAACATATGTCTCCCCATTTTCTACACTGATGTTTAAGTGAATTACAGCTAGGTACCAATTTATGATCAAAGAAATATTTATAGAGACAAAGTCAAGTGACGTAAGTTGTAACTTCCAATGTAATAAAGTAAGCATTAAGTGAATAGGAAACTATGAGAAAAATAATCAGTTGGGAAAGTGAGAAGCAGATAAGCTAACGGAATCTATTATGTCATGACATGAAACTATATGAGACAACTAAAGAATTGAAAAGATTGAAACTCACACTGGGTTTTGTATCCGAATCAATCAGAAATAAAAAAGGGAAAGTGACGATGCGATGGTCACTGTTGGATAGCTTGATAATAAACTGCCCTAACTAAAACGTGGACACGTGACTTAAGACAAACAAACCAATCATGCAAATCTGTCGTGGGTTTTCCAAATGTGTGTGATTTGACCATTTAAGTGAGGGTTACATGAAAAAACAGCAGGGGGTGTGATAGGAAGGGATGGGTGGATGTTGACAGTCTAGCATGTGGCGAGGGAGTTACGCAACATGTCCATCTGTCTTATATGGCCTGCGGGCTCATGATGTATTGTATGTATTGAGTATGTAAACCTACATTTATTACTTAAAAAGATTCATGTATCTTCAACTGTATAGCTTTTAAAAAGAAACATTTTAGATATATAGACAGAGATGAGGTAGAGAGATAAAGGATAGATAGATAGATGGATAGAGAGATAAATAGATAGAGAGAGAGATAAGTTAGACAGATAGAGGATAGATAGGTAGAGAGAGGGATAGATAGAGAAAGGATATATAGATAGAGAGAGATAAGTTAGACAGAGAGAGGATAGATAGGTAGAGAGAGAGATGGATAGATAGAGAGAGAGATGGATAGATAGGTAGAGAGATGGATAGATAGATAGAGATAAGTTAGACAGAGAGAGGATAGATAGGTAGAGAGAGAGAGAGGGATAGATAGAGAGAGAGATGGATAGATAGCGAGAGATAAGTTAGACAGAGAGAGGATAGATAGGTAGAGAGAGAGAGAGAGGGATAGATAGATAGAGATAAGTTAGACAGAGAGAGGATAGATAGGTAGAGAGAGAGAGGGATAGATAGAGAGAGAGATGGATAGATAGCGAGAGATAAGTTAGACAGAGAGAGGATAGATAGGTAGAGAGAGAGAGAGGGATAGATAGATAGAGATAAGTTAAACAGAGAGAGGATAGATAGGTAGAGAGAGAGAGGGATAGATAGAGAGAGAGATGGATAGATAGCGAGAGATAAGTTAGACAGAGAGAGGATAGATAGGTAGAGAGAGAGAGAGGGATAGATAGATAGAGATAAGTTAGACAGAGAGAGGATAGATAGGTAGAGAGAGAGGGAGGGATAGATAGAGAAAGGATAGATAGATAGAGAGGGATAGATAGAGAGAGAGAGAGATAAGTTAGACAGAGAGAGGATAGATAGATGGATACATAGAAAGAGAGATACGTAGATTTTGTTTATTTATCTAGCTAATTATTAGAATAATTAAATAAAAAGTGTGTTTATTTAAATAAGCTATATAAAAATCCCATTTGTATAGTTATTTGAAACATTTTCACCATTTCCTATTTATTTGCTACGCGCGTGCTTTACTGCTCCGTCGGCGTTGTGTCTTACCGTAACCAACGTATAGGATCTCTGTTCTCCGGCGCAATAGTTCTTCTCACGTCTGCTATCAAACTCGCTAGACGGTCGGCCATAAAACACGGACATATTGACTCCCCCCCCCCCCCCCAATAAAAAGTGGGGTCAATTAGCCTGGTAAGGGGATTGTATCAGCATCATACTTACTTCTATTCGGTGCTTTTTTTTTTCTAAAGAAATAGGTGCCGGTACTCACTAATAAATTAATAATAAACGTTAAAATACAAGAGAAGTAATATTTTTTCCCAAAATTGAAAAAGGTGCCGGTACGCCGTATATACATTCTATTTACATACATGCCAATGTTTGCTCTATCCCTACGGCTATGTGGCTATCGCCCTCTAATCTTGTCCACTTTTTTTTTAACATATCTATGCCATCCAGTAATTAAGGTCAATCCTCTTAATACCTACGTCGTTCCTTTCCTCCATTTCTCCCCATTGGACAGTTTGGCACATGACATAGCGCTAGACAGAATGGATTTTTAAATTTTTAAAATTAAGTGGACCAATTAGATTATACTCTAAATTTTTGGCATTTTTAGGATTCAAGCATAAATTGTGAGTGATAGTCCCAAATGTATTAATACAAATATCAGGTGACCGAGCCTCGCTCGGATGAATAATTTGTGAAGGACGGATATATACCCGAAGTAATTTTGGGAATATTGTTGTAATTACGAAAATGAACGATCGGGTAAAGACTATCAATCCGAAGAGTAGCTTTTTCGTTCTGTCAGTTCTCAATGTAATAGTACATGGCGATTAGAATAGAAAGTCCCCCCAACAGTAGGCCTATAGAAAACCACAGCTCATTAGTTTTCTAAAGAAACGTTTCCGTGGGGCACCTCTGTTACGCCGAAAAAATATTCTTCGTCCCCCATACGAGATACATGCCCTGCCCAGCCTGACTGTCGGACTATAAGAAGTTCATAACCGCTTTTGTCATCCATCCATCCATCCCAGTGGTGCTACAGCCCGTGGAGGGATATGGCCTGTTTTTACAGATCTCTCCATTCAGATCTCTCCTAAGCCTTGCGTCAACACGCCCTAATTCCAAGCTTTTTACCGAGGTTTATAATTAAATCAAAAGAGGCTGCATCGTACGCAAACTCGTTGACCGCTAGATGGAAATCATGTTTAGTGTGAGCAAGTAAGGCGCAGAGAAGCTGTGTTATGACCATTTCCTTTGTTTTGGTACAGGACAGTAGACACCGAAGCATGAACACATGGTAATAATTCACCAGCAAAATAATAATAATAATAAGCCTTGTCTTCGAGTCCGAAAATTAATGAGGATTGCAGATGTGACCTACATATTTTGCCACATACAGGGCAAGCATAACCATTGTCCGCGGTGATCGATTAAGATTTTCTTTTAGCGTCTGCGTCTGTCCTCGGCAGCAGATTTTATTTTGGTCTCAAATGAGTATCCGCGTCCTTTGTATAGATGGAATTCTTTAAGTCCGACAGTTACGCTGGACAGAGCAGTATCCTGTATGGGAGACGAATCTCAGACGAACGTATGCCAAAGGCAGTCTTTTTTGGTGAGCTAAAAAGTGGTCGACGTAACACCGTAACGCTTAAAAGACCAGTTTAGGCGCCAACTTGCCTTAGCTGACATAGAAGATAGCACAGAACGAGACAGCTGGAGGTCACCAGCAAAATAAACAACAATGTAAAAGGTATTTACACCACTCTACGCAATTAAAGAGTAAACAATTTATTAAGTACTTAAAACACAATAATTAATCATACATCGGCACATTTAATTTCATTACTTCTCTTTCATAGTTCAAATAATAAATCAATCTACAGTAAGATGGTGCGCAAATGTTTAATTAGGTCTATTGATCCTTTAAAACTCGTTCTTGTTTGCAAAGAAATATTTTAGTGTACTGCGATAAGCCTAGTGACGTAAGCAGCGTTTTTCCCGTTTACGTCATGGAAAATTTTCCTTCATAAAACATTCTAGCCAAAATTAATTTTTCGATAATGATGCATTTTCAAACCGATATAACGGTCGACCTCGAGTTTTCTTAATGTGGCCAATGAGTTGAGAATATTTTCTCCTTATTATGCACATACCGTGAAATTTTAAAGAAAATCGTTAGAGCCGTATACATACATACAAGAATTGCTCGCTTAAGAGTATAGGATAAAATTTATATATATATATATATATATATATATATATATATATATATATATATATATATATATATATATATATACATACATACAAGAATTGCTCGCTTAAGAGTATAGGATACATACATACAAGAATTGCTCGCTTAAGAGTATAGGATAGAAAATATCAGATTGAGTAAAGGTTGCAAATAGGCGACTAGATAAAGAATATTAGGGTTCAGAACTCATCTCAATTTTTACTCTTATACTGAATAATTTTGTATAAATTCTAAATTTTCCAAAAGAAAGTTTTTCTTAAAATAGAGCTAAGCAGAAAATGGAAGAGAGATAAGAAGCAATAGCGGCCATAGGGTGTAGCTAATGGGGCAAGCACCCCATGCCCTACGTCTGAGGGGGGGGGGCGCGATCGGAGATTTTATTGTCACAAACGTGATCACTACATATTTTCAGCCTAAGTGTTTTATAGGCTACTGTGCATAGACACGTTTAACCAAGCTACGACATTAATCCGAGAGTGGGTACATGGCAAGTGGTTGAAATCCTGGGATGGCTCCAACAAAGCCCGTGGAGTCTGGCAACATTTGCGTCGCCCGGACCGCGACGATCCATGGTGGAGGCTAAAAAGGTCGAAACAATCTATCATTGCGCAGTGTAAAACGGGGCACTGCCCTGTTGGTGCTTACTTTGCCAGGTTCCGGCCAAATTTTGATGCCCGTTGCCGACACTGTGGAGAGTCGGTGGAGATAGTGGCGCGTCTCTTGCAAGAGTGTATGCAGCTCCGAGAGCTGCGGGATAGTTTGTCTGCAGTCACTTGACCTGTATGGGAGCTTGAAGGTACTACGCCTAACAGAAGAGTTTCTCGCCAAGGCTCTACGGGAGGACTAATCCTTCCAGTCTTGTTACCAATTGGGGTTCATCTCAGGTGCATAGACATCGAATGTTCATACTCTTGTGTGGCATGACTTCCACATGGAGATCACAGATTTTTCTGCATCGTAGAAGCCCATTAGAGTGTATCTTGCTATCAACTTCTACGAGAAGTTCAGATGACTCGTGCAACTTTGATACACTCTTGGGCTCTCCAGCTACTGCCTTAAATGCATTGTAGATGAGAAAAGGTCTCATCTTTGTTAGGCTTTTCCCCTCTTCTGTACACCTGGCCACCAGAAATGATGGCTTGATAGAGTTTCTTGTGCCCTCCTTCTTTCTTTCTTCCATTCTTCCTTTCTTGCCCAGACATAAATCTGGGGCAAGTATTTTTTTTTTCTGTTGTCCATAGACAATTGTGGCTGTTCATCACTTGTGCTCCCCACCCGCCATCGAGTCCAACAAGGGTCGAGCCATTCGGGTGTTCAGAATGAACCCACCAGGGCTATACCGGTGCTATTTTCCATACTGATTCTCGGTGGACACTATCAAACGCTTTCTTAAAGTCTACGAAACTGATCGTTAGCCATTATTGGTTCTCAATACTTTGTTCTATGATATTTCGTAGAACGAAGATCTGCTCTGCACATGTTCTGCCTCTTTGGAAGCCTGCTTGTTCTTCTCTGAGCCTCTCATCTACAGATTGTTGAAGCCGATAAAGGCACTTTTCTTATTCAATATGCTTGGACAAAAGTATTCAAATGCCCTGTCTTTCACCGTGACTGAGCAGGGCCTGAGATATCTGCGTTTCACTACCAATATACCCAGCAAATTCAGTTGATTCATAATGCTCTTGCTCGTATTTTTTTATTTATTTATTCCAAATCAACGTTTTGACTCGTACGAAGTTGAAGAACTTTCTAATATACCTTTTATTGTGCAAAGAATTGCAAGCCTATTATTAGATGTACATGGTTGGCCATCATCATCACATCTCTGCCTGTGGTCCCTTATGGGACATAGGCCACCAGCCAGCTTCTTCAAGGCGTCTCGGTTCTGGGCGTGTCTCTCCAACTGTCCCCACGTCTTGCCCATC